>NC_084549.2:2780000-2897500 GCF_033978685.3 Nerophis lumbriciformis
GCTAATGGCCAGAAACTTCCACCCATGGTGATATTCAAAAGGAAGACCTTGCCAAAAGAGACCTTTCCAGCCGGCGTCATCATAAAAGCTAACTCGAAAGGATGGATGGATGAAGAAAAGATGAGCGAGTGGTTAAGGGAAGTTTACGCGAAGAGGCCGGGTGGCTTTTTTCACGCAGCTCCGTCCATGTTGATATACGACTCCATGCGCGCCCACATCACGCTGGTTTTTAATATATTATTAAAGTTTGACTGACCTATCTGACTGTTTTTTTGACATTCCTTTAGCGCAGTTAGATGCGGCTTATAACACGGGGCGGCTTATAGGTGGACAAAGTTTTGAAATATGCCGTTCATTGAAGGCGCGGCTTATAACCCAGGGCGCCTTATGGTGCGGAAAATACGGTATATCTATAACTAGGGATGCGTACCATCCACATTTGAACCGATACAGAACCAAATCCTGGTCCTTGAGAATGGATACCGGTACTCAATGGTACCAATTATCAGTACTTTTGTGTGTGTTAAGACAGTGTTTTTTCAACCTTTTTTGAGCTAAGGCACATTTTTTGCGTTGAAAAAATGCGGAGGCACACCACCAGCAGAAATCATTAAAAAATGAAACTCAGTTGACAGTAAAAAGTTGTTGTCGCAATTGTTGGATATGACTTTAAAGCATAACCAAGCATGCATCACTATAGCTCTTGTCTCAAAGTAGGTGTACCGTCACCACCTGTCACATCACACCCTGACTTATTTGGACTTTTTTGCTGTTGTCCTGTGTGTAGTGTTTTACTTCTTGTCTTGCGCTCCTATTTTGGTGGCTTTTTCTCTTTTTTTGGTATTTTCATGTCTTCCTTTGAGCAATATTTCCCGCATCTACATTGTTTTTTAGCAAACAAGAATATTTCAGTTGTTTTTAATCCTTCTTTGTGGGGACATTGTTGATTGTCATGTCATGTTCGGATGTACATTGTGGACGCCGTCTTTGCTCCACAGTAAGTCTTTGCTGTCGTCCAGCATTCTGTTTTTGTTTACTTTGTAGCCAGTTCAGTTTTAGTTTTGTTCTGCATAGCCTTCCCTAAAAAGCTTCAATGTCTTAGGGGCACTCACTTTTTGTTTATTTTTGGTTTAAGCATTAGACACCTTTTTACCTGCACACTGCCTCCCGCTGTTTCTGACATCTACAAAGTAATTAGCTACCTGCTGCCACCTACTGATATGGAAGAGTATTACACGGTTACTCTGCCGAGCTCTGGACAGCACACATCATCATTTGCAGACTAGAATTACTGGTTTGCAAAAAATATTTTAACTCAAATAGGTGAAATTAGATAATCTCCCACAGTGGTTGAAAAACACTGTGTTAAGAAATAATACCCGTAATGTTTTTTGATGATAAAATCTCATATCTTATTGCAAGATTTGAAAATGAGCTGATTATGATAACTGCTGTTCAGTTGTTGTGTCTACTTTTACTGTAACATTTCCGAGTCTTGTTTTCAATAAAAACATGAAGCTGCAGTTACAGTTGCAAGTCCAAGACGTTAGATGGCAGTCAGGCCCGGCCCTCACCAATCTGGCGCCCTAGGCAAGATTTTAGGTGGCGCCCCCCCACATCGGCAGTGAAGTGTATATACTCACAAGAAACCGAATAGCTTTGTCTTTGACCTTTTTTTTTTTTTTACTTACAACTATACCTAATATATAAAGGGGTGGAAAAGTGACTATTACCTGCAGGGCAAACATTAGCTAACCAGAAGGCAATAACAATGTAAACAAAAAACACCTGCTTAAAAGATTTAATACAAATGTCCCTGAGGAATGTAAGGTGGGAGTACTGTAATTACCTAACGTTACATTATTATTTTCCATAACAATTTAGCCCCCTCCACAATCTTAACCCGACGTTAAAACAGAACTAGCTATTTATTGATTAGCAATTGCCGAATCATGTAACATTAGCTTAATGCTAAAAAGCCAGGTTACTATCACATTCTGTAACAGACAAATAATTTCATGTAGGCTAACGTTACCTACCTGCTACCTCTGTCTTTTCTCGTTTCTCCTCCTCTTCTTTTCTCTTTTTTCTTCCCTGGGCACCTGACAGTTTTGGCCGTTTTGACATCTTGTGTTGATTTTTTGATGTGGTGACGTCCAAAAAGAGTCATGATACGGGAAGGGAGGGGGCGCACCGTGCGGGGGGAGGGGGGTGGGGGGGGCGTAATGTTGTAACAAATAATATTTCTATTAAATAGGCTTTACTTTGCATTTTAATTAACGTGGGATTATTTGTTGTATTTAGAAATAATAGTACCAGCTTTTTTTTCTTTTTTTTTCTCCAAAATTTGTGGCACTGGCGTGGCGCCCCCTAATGGACGGCGCCCTTAGCATTTGCCTATACGGCCTATGCCACGGGCCGGCCCTGATGGCAGTAATGTACAGTTTATGGTGTGTTGGCTGGTTCGTTTCAGTCTTTGCTTACTCTAGTCTGTTGTTGCGCCCTAAAAAATGTTAATACTATAAGTACTGTACTGTTTACCCCACCAGCTGTTTAATTCTAACCTCCATTTCAGTTGTAGTCTTCATTAACAAATTTGGAGGCGTTGAAATCGCCATGTAGAACCGCTAATGCTAATCAGTAGCATGTCAATAGCAAAGCCAACGTATATTAGCACCAAGCTAGCGCGTTTTTGGGGAAAGTGAAGCCTTATTTAACTCACATTGGAGTGTTTTTTGAGTCACTTGCTTTGTTGGCATTGGAAATTGCAACATTACCTAGTTTGGCTGAGTCCGCTCTCAGTGCTGCTGGAGTGATGGCCAAAGTGCAAAGAGCTGGCAACCGGGCGTGACGTTATGCGCAACCCAGGTACTTGGATTTTAAGTGAACCGGTACCCGGTAGGACCGGCGGAATTCAGTCGGTGCCAAAAAAGTACTGGATTGGGTCCTCATCCCCATCTAATACATGGATTGGTGTGGTTCCCCTGGTGGTGCAAGGTTAGCGCACTAATTCAGCTACAAACATCATAAACAGTCAGAAGACTGAAGTGTATTTTGTAATTGTGAAAAAGTTGATCTTGTAAATACCTTCATTTCTCTACATACAGTATATCAATAACGATAGCAATCAACATAGTTTGCTGCCTAGATAGGCTGCTGAAGAAGCAAAAACAGGAAGTAGAGAGAACAAAAACAAGTACCGTATTTTCCGCACTATAAGGCGCACCTAAAAACCACAAATGTTCTCAAAAGCTGACAGTGCGCCTTATAACCCGGTGCGCTTTACATATGGATAAATATTAAGATTCATTTTCATAAAGTTTCGGTCTCGCAACTTCGGTAAACAGCCGCCATCTTTTTTCCCGGTAGAACAGGAAGCGCTTCTTCTTCTACGCAAGCAACCGCCAAGGTAAGCACCCGCCCACATAGAACAGGAAGCGCTTCTTCTTCTACTGTAAGCAACCACCCGCCCGCGTAGAAGAAGAAAAAGCGCGCGGATATCACCGTACGTTTCATTTCCTTTGTGTGTTTACATCTGTAAAGACCACAAAATGGCTCCTACTAAGCGACCGGGATCCGGTTCATGAAAAGACGCAATCTCTCCATCCGCACACGGATTACTATTTCACAGCAACTGATATTCCTGTGAACCGCACTGTGGATACAACGGGAGCACGTACGGTGAATATTCGCACCACAGGGAATGAGAAGTCATCCTTCACTGTGGTTCTAGCTTGCCATGCTAATGGCCAGAAACTTCCACCCATGGTGATATTCAAAAGGAAGACCTTGCCAAAAGAGACCTTTCCAGCCGGCGTCATCATAAAAAGCTAACTCGAAGGGATGGATGAAGAAAAGATGAGCGAGTGGTTAAGGTAAGTTTAAGTTTACGCGAAGAGGCCGGGTGGCTTTTTTCACGCAGCTCCGTCCATGTTGATATACGACTCCATGCGCGCCCACATCACGCTGGTTTTAATATATTATTAAAGTTTGACTGACCTATCTGACTGTTTTTTTGACATTCCTTTAGCGCAGTTAGATGCGGCTTACAACACGGGGCGGCTTATTGGTGGACAAAGTTTTGAAATATGCCGTTCATTGAAGGCGCGGCTTATAACCCAGGGCGCCTTATGGTGCGGAAAATACGGTATATCATCAGTACCTGACAGATGAATCCAGTAGAAGTACACTGTCGAACCCAAAGACTGAACTTCCTCTTCTTCCTCTTCCTCTGCTCTCGTTCCGTACAGGTGGTGATGAAGACGGGGTCCTCGTCTATCAAGGGTTCGTGGAGAACCTGTAACAAAAGGTCAGTCCCACACTGTTTTTGGACAATCTTTGCACAACGAGCTGAGATTATTATTGTTGTTTAGTTCTTGACTTGCTCATATTCAGGGATGCACAACCACGCCACAGTAATTCTATCTAATGCTAAATATATATTTTTTATTCTTACTGTTTCAGCCTTCTCTAGTTTTTCTACCCAATTTAGGGCCTGATCAACTAAGATTCAAATACCACGCGTTAAACAGTGAGTGTGATTTACTAAGACTGCGTGTGCAATTGAAAAGTGGAGTAGACCGCCTCTTTCAAATGAGGATTTTGCATGTACTAGGGTTCAATCAATCAATCAATCAATCTTTATTTATATAGCCCTAAATCACAAGTGTCTCAAAGGGCTGCACAAGCCACAACGACATCCTCGGTACAAAGCCCACATACGGGCAAGGAAAAACTCACCCCAGTGGGACGTCGATGTGAATGACTATGAGAAACCTTGGAGAGGACCGCATATGTGGGTAACCCCCCCCCTCTAGGGGAGACCGAAAGCAATGGATGTCGAGTGGGTCTGACATAATATTGTGAGAGTCCAGTCCATAGTGGATCCAACATAATAGTAAGAGTCCAGTCCATAGTGGGGCCAGCAGGACACCATCCCGAGCGGAGACGGGTCAGCAGCGTAGAGATGTTCCCAGCCGATGCACAGGCGAGCGGTCCACCCCGGGTCCCGACTCTGGACAGCCAGCACTTCATCCATGGCCACCGGACCTGTGCCCCCCCCCTCAAGGAAAAGGGGAGCAGAGGAGAAAAGAAAAGAAACGGCAGATCAACTGGTCTAACAGGGGGGCTATTTAAAGGCTAGAGTATACAAATTAGTTTTAAGATGGGACTTAAATGCTTCTACTGAGGTAGCATCTCTAATTGTTACCGGGAGGGCATTCCATAGTACTGGAGCCCCAATAGAAAACGCTCTATAGCCCGCAGACTTTTTTTGGGCTATAGGGTTGTGCGGTATACCAGCAGAGGTGGGTAGTAACGCGCCACATTTACTCCGTTACATCTACTTGAGTAACTTTTGGGATGAATTGTACTTCTAAGAGTAGTTTTAATGCAACATACTTTTACTTTTACTTGAGTATATTTATAGAGAAGAAACGCTACTTTTACTCCGCTACTTTTATCTACATTCAGCTCGCTACTCGCTACTAATTTTTATCGATCTGTTAATGCACGCTTTGTTTGTTTTGGTCTGTCAGACAGACCTTCATAGTGCCTGCGTTTCAACAAATACAGTCACTGGTGACGTTCACTCCGTTCCACCAATCAGATGCAGTCACTGGTGACGTTGGACCAATCAAACAGAGCCAGGCGGTCACATGACCTGACTTAAACAAGTTGAAAAACTTATTGGGGTGTTACCATTTAGTGGTCAATTGTACGGAATATGTACTGTACTGTGCAATCTACTAATAAAAGTTCCAATCAATCAATCAAAAGTGTGAAGGAAAAAAGACCCTTTTTTTATTTCAACCGTACATCCCGTCAAAAGCCTAAAGACTGACTGCACAGTTCCTGTCTTCACAATAAAAGTGCCGCTCCATCGCGCGTGCGCTTTCAAAACAAGAGTCTCCGAAAGCCAGCGCAAACAAGCTAGCAAGCTACGGAGTTTGCCGCCAATATATTTCTTGTAAAGTGTATAAAAACGAATATGGAAGCTGGACAAATAAGATGCCAAAAACCAACCACTTTGAAAGGAATCTATATGTGTTAAGCATGCATGTATATTCATTAAAACACTATTAACATGTAAACAAAAACGGCAAAATAAATAAATATAAATTATATACTGTATATATATATATGTGTGTGTATATATATATATATATATATATATATATACGTATATATATATATATATAAATGTGTGTATATATATATATATATATATATATATATATATATATATATATATATATATATATATATATATATATATATATATATGTGTATATATATATATATATGTGTGTATATGTATGTGTGGGAAAAAAAATCACAAGACTACTTCATCTCTACAGGCCTGTTTCATGAGGGGTTCCCTCAATCATTTGAGGGAACCCCTCAATATACGACAAATCATCTCAAACCACAACAAAACAATTGCAAATGAGCCGTCGACCCCCAGTCAGAACGACTCCAAAACCAACAAAGCATGTAACTGTCGAAAGAAACCTGATTGCCCCCTCAACGGGGGGTGCTTACAAACATCAGTTGTCTACCAATCTAAGGTAATACGCAAGGACATTAACACATCCGACACATATGTAGGATTAACCGAGGGTGAATTCAAAACCAGATGGAACAACCACAAGGCTTCTTTCAGGAACAAAAACCTGCGAAATACCACAGAACTCAGCAAACACATTTGGGACCTCAAAGACAATAATGTTGAATATTCAATAACATGGCAAATTCTTGCATCCAGCACACCTTACAATAGTGGTAATAAAAGATGCAACCTATGCTTGAAAGAGAAACTGTTTATTATCTACCGTCCAGACCTGTCATCCCTCAACAAGCGCAGCGAAATTGTAACAGCATGCCGCCACAGACGGAAACACCTCCTAGGTAACACATGAACCAATCACCACGCCCCTAGGCCAGCCTGTACCCACCCGCTCTGTGCCCTATATAAACCATGGTATGTGAATGCTCCCATTAAAATCTCCTGACGATTGAGGGTACCCCCCCCCCTCATGAAACAGGCCTGTAGAGATGAAATAGTCTTGTGATTTTTTCCCCACACATACATATATTGCGCTCTACTACGGTATCGAGCACTATTTTTTGGATAACCTTATTAAGACATATATATATATATATATATATATATATATATATGATATGTGTGTGTATGTTACTCATCAGTTACTCAGTACTTGAGTAGTTTTTTCACAACATACTTTTTACTTTTACTCAAGTAAATATTTGGGTGACTACTCCTTACTTTTACTTGAGTAATAAATCTCTAAAGTAACAGTACTCTTACTTGAGTACAATTTCTGGCTACTCTACCCACCTCTGTATACCAGTATTAGTATAGTACCACGATACTAATGAATCATATTCGGTACTATACCCCCCCCCCCCCACCACCTACCCAGTGGAGCCTTTGTTTACTTATTTACTTACTACTAAAAGACGAGTTGTCTAGTATGTTCACTATTTTATATAAGGACTACGTTGCAATAATAAACATATGTTTCATGTACCCACGGATTGTTTTGTTCAAATAAAGCCAATAATGCTATTTTTTGTGGTCCCCTTTATTTAGAAGAGTATCGAAAGGTCTCAAAAAGCATCAAAATATATTTTGGTATCGCATACTTGCCAACCTTGAGACCTCCGATTTCGGGAGGTGGGGGTGGGGGGCGTGGTCGGGGGTGGGTCGGGGCGTGGTTGGGGGCGTGGTTAAGAGGGGAGGAGTATATTGACAGCTAGAATTCACCAAGTCAAGTATTTCATACGTATATATATATATATATATATATATATATGTATGTGTGGGAAAAAAATCACAAGACTACTTCATCTCTACAGGCCTGTTTCATGAGGGGGTTCCCTCAATCATCAGGAGATTTTAATGGAAGCATTCGCATACCATGGTTTATATAGGGCACAGAGTGGGTGGGTATAGGCTGGCGTAGGGGCGTGGTGATTGGCTCATGTGTTACCTAGGAGGTGTTTCCGTCTGTGGCGGCATGCTGATACAATTTCGCTGCGCTTGTTGAGGGATGACAGGTCTGGACGGTAAATAATAAACAGTTTCTCTTTCAAGCATAGGTTGCATCTTTTATTACCACTATTGTAAGGTGTGCTGGATGCAAGAATTTGCCATGTTATTGAATATTCAACATTATTGTCTTTGAGGTCCCAAATGTGTTTGCTGAGTTCTGTGGTATTTCGCAGGTTTTGGTTCCTGAAAGAAGCCTTGTGATTGTTCCATCTGGTTTTAAACTCTCCCTCGGTTAATCCTACATACATATATTATATATTATTCTTTCAGGAACCAAAACCTGCGGAATACCACAGAACTCAGCAAACACATTTGGGACCTCAAAGACAATAATGTTGAATATTCAATAACATGGCAAATTCTTGCATCCAGCACACCTTACAATAGTGGTAATAAAAGATGCAACCTATGCTTGAAAGAGAAACTGTTTATTATTTACCGTCCAGACCTGTCATCCCTCAACAAGCGCAGCGAAATTGTATCAGCATGCCGCCACAGACGGAAACACCTCCTAGGTAACACATGAGCCAATCACCACGCCCCTACGCCAGCCTGTACCCACCCACTCTGTGCCCTATATAAACCATGGTATGTGAATGCTTCCATTAAAATCTCCTGATGATTGAGGTAACCCCTCATGAAACAGGCCTGTAGAGATGAAATAGTCTTGTGATTTTTTTTCCCACACATATATATATATATATATATATATATATATATATATATATATATATATATATATATATATATATATATATATATATATATATATGATATGAGTGTGTATGTTACTCATCAGTTACTCAGTACTTGAGTAGTTTTTTCACAACATACTTTTTACTTTTACTCAAGTAAATATTTGGGTGACTACTCCTTACTTTTACTTGAGTAATACATCTCTAAAGTAACAGTACTCTTACTTCTAAAGTAACAGTACTCTTACTTGAGTACAATTTCTGGCTACTCTACCCACCTCTGGTCCTGACAATGTGTTGTTTTGATGAAAATGCGTGTGGTGACTGTTACTATCGCGACCAGAAAGGTCCCCCAGACATGAGACAGTTCCCTTGTTTCTTAAGTACACAACATGTCAACAACAGATACTTTCAAAGCCACGCAGAGAAGGTTTTAGCAAGAATGTGCGTTAAAACTATGGAAAATGGTTGCCGCCACAAAAGGTATTTGCATGTGTTTCCTTCCCCTTGCAAGATTTGTTTACATTTGAAAAGACCAGCAGTGACATTTCCCAGGCAAATTTAAGTGGACGCATTGAAATCTCCCCAAGTGATCTGGGCGTTGGTGGATGGATCACCCAGTGTGTGTTACATGCTAACTTCACAAATGACCCATCTCATCCGTGATGGATGGCTTTTGGAACCTAAGTGGGCGAAACAGGACACTCATTAGATACAGCTGCATCTCATAATAAAATACTAGGAGTGTAACGGTACACAAACATTTCGGTTCGGTACTTACCTCGGTTTAGAGGTCACGGTTCGGTTCATTTTCGGTACAGTAAGAAAACAACAAAATATACATTTTTGGGTTATCCATCCATCCATCCATCTTCTTCCGCTTATCTGAGGTCGGGTCGCGGGGGCAGCAGCCTAAGCCTAAGCCCAGACTTCCCTCTCCCCAGCCACTTCGTCCAGCTCCTCCCGGGGGATCCCGAGGCGTTCCCAGGCCAGCTGGGAGACATAGTCTTCCCAGCGTGTCCTGGGTCTTCCCCGTGGCCTCCTACCGGTCGGACGTGCCCTAAACACCTCCCGAGGGAGGCGATCGGGTGGCATCCTGACCAGATGCCCGAACCACCTCATCTGGCTCCTCTCCATGTGGAGGAGCAGCGGCTTTACTTTGATCTCCCCCCGGATGACAGAGCTTCTCACCCGATCTCTAAGGGAGAGCCCCACCACCCGGCGGAGGAAACTCATTTCGGCCGCTTGTACCCGTGATCTTGTCCTTTCGGTCATAACCCAAAGCTCATGACCATAGGTGAGGATGGGAACATAGATCGACCAGTAAATTGAGAGCTTTGTCTTCCGGCTCAGCTCCTTCTTCACCAAAACGGATCGATACAGCGTCCGCATTACTGAAGATGCCGCACCGATCCGCCTGTCGATCTCACCATCCACTCTTCCCTCACTCGTGAACAAGACTCCGAGGTACTTGAACTCCTCCACTTGGGGCAGGGTCTCCTCCCCAACCCGAAGATGGCACTCCACCCTTTTCCGGGCGAGAACCACGGACTCGGACTTGGAGGTGCTGATTCTCATCCCAGTCGCTTCACACTCGGCTGCGAACCGATCCAGCGAGAGCTGAAGATCCTGGCCAGATGAAGCCATCAGAACCACATCATCTGCAAAAAGCAGAGACCTAATCCTTGTCACAATGTGGTTTGCAGCTTGCTGCGGGATCGTTCCTCCAATGCTTCACGGACTACTCCGGACGACAGCGTGAGGTAGGAGTTGGTTTATTTAACTTGAAATAGTACAAAACAAAAAACTTACTTAGCACCGGAATCCGAAATCAAGACCAGGAATAAACAAAGGTGACTGTTGCATACAGCAAACAACGAAGCTACAATGAGTGACCGGAAAAGACAGAACTAAATAGAGTCTCTGATGAGCAACAGGTGCGCTAAAAGGCAGGTGAAAATCATAAGTAACCATGGTGACTGAACTCAGGAAGTGCATAACCAGGAACTTAAACAGAGTCCAAAACAAACCGATAACACAAAACATGATCCGACCACGGATCATGACAATCCTGCAGCCACCAAACCGGATCCCCTCAACGCCTTGACTGCGCCTAGAAATTCTGTCCATAAAAGTTATGAGCAGAATGGGTGACAAAGGGCAGCCTTGGCAGAGTCCAACCCTCACTGGAAACGTACCGTTACACCCCTATAAAATACACAACAAGGGTCCATAATTGTTATCCTCCACAGTGCTGGTATGGATTCTTATTTGATGACGTAACAAATGAAGCACAAACAACAAGACTGAGAGTTGTATTCCTTTCTGGGTCAAAATATTTGGAATGGAGTTCTTGTTGGTTTTTTTTGTGGATACTGGCATGGACGTCTGACAGATCAAATAAGCTGGCCTAGATACACATAATTCCCTTCTCATGACGCAGCTGTATGGTAGCTTTTATGCACCGAGGCGGATTTCATTTTAAATGTCGCTTTTCATGATGGATGTTGTCTCTTCACCCCCCGTCCGAGGTGTGTGTTGAATTTCATTAGAGCGATGTCGTTATTCACGGGAGCGTGCAGTGTTTAGGAGTGTGATTCTTATGACTTGTGAGAATGTTGATTTCTAGCCTGGTCGCGGTTGATAAACAAGGCAGGTTATGTGGCCCAAATAGGAAGTAAAAGGCGTGTGGTGGACTTGCCCCACTTTCACCCACGTAGAGCTAATGCATAAGTGAGTACAAGGCGGGTGTCAAGTCTGTGACGTGCTGTCGTGGGTTCTTGTTTGACCTCATTCAAGAACACATTCTCCTGACTATATAGTGTTGGGCTGATTACATTCTATTAGGTGTTGTGTAGAAATGACAAGGAGGAGCAATTAAAAGGTGCCTATAAAGGATCTGTTCTTCCTTGAAGACATCTTCTTGCCCTTTCTTACACAGTGGTAAATGATTCTGTTATAAAACTAAATGCATTATTCACTAGAATTGTGTTGGGAAGCATTTCTTTACTGTCTTCGTTTAGAGGCAGAGAGAGTGCGCTTGAACCTAAAGTGCCAAGAAACAGCATCAGAGTAAACTGGGTAAATGTATCGGGCCTAAAAGGGAACTGCACTTTTTGGAATTTGGCCTATCGTTTACAATCATTATGAGCTCTGCAACATCGCGTGGACATCGGGGGCGGTACCTCTGGATTGGCAGACCGGGGTGGTGGTTCCTCTCTTTAAGAAGGGGAACCGGAGGGTGTGTTATAACTATCGTGGGATCACACTCCTCAGCCTTCCCGGTAAGGTCTATTCAGGTGTACTGGAGAGGAGGCCACGCCGGATAGTCGAACCTCGGATTCAGGAGGAACAGTGTGGTTTTCGTCCTGGTCGTGGAACTGTGGACCAGCTCTATACTCTGGGCAGGGTCCTTGAGGGTGCATGGGAGTTTGCCCAACCAGTCTACATGTGCTTTGTGGACTTGGAGAAGGCATTCGACCGTGTACCCCGGGAAGTCCTGTGGGGAGTGCTCAGAGAGTATGGGGTAACGGACTGTCTTATTGTGGCAGTTCGCTCCCTGTATGATCAGTGCCAGAGCTTGGTCCGCATTGCCGGCAGTAAGTCGGACACGTTTCCAGTGAGGGTTGGACTCCGCCAAGGCTGCCCTTTGTCACCCATTCTGTTCATAACCTTTATGGACAGAATTTCTAGGCGCAGTCAGGGCGTTGAGGGGATCTGGTTTGGTGGCTGCAGGATTAGGTCTCTGCTATTTGCAGATGATGTGGTCCTGATGGCTTCCTCCGGCCAAGATCTTCAGCTCTCACTGGATCGGTTCGCAGCCGAGTGTGAAGCGACTGGGATGGGAATCAGCACCTCCAAGTCCGAGTCCATGGTTCTCTCCCGGAAAAGGGTGGAGTGCCATCTCCGGGTTGGGGAGGAGATCTTGCCCCAAGTGGAGGAGTTCAAGTGCCTCGGAGTCTTGTTCACGAGTGGGGGAAGAGTGGATCGTGAGATCGACAGACGGATCGGTGCGGCGTCTTCAGTAATGCGGACGCTGTATCGATCCGTTGTGGTGAAGAAGGAGCTGAGCCGGAAGGCAAAGCTCTCGATTTACCGGTCGATCTACGTTCCCATCCTCACCTATGGTCATGAGCTTTGGGTCATGACCGAAAGGACAAGATCACGGGTACAAGCGGCCCAAATGAGTTTCCTCCGCCGAGTGGCGGGGCTCTCCCTTTGAGATAGGGTGAGAAGCTCTGCCATCCGGGGGGAGCTCAAAGTAAAACCGCTGCTCCTCCACATGGAGAGGAGCCAGATGAGGTGGTTCGGGCATCTGGTCAGGATGCCACCCGAACGCCTCCCTAGGAAGGTGTTTCGGGCACGTCCGACCGGTAGGGAGGCCGCGGGGAAGACCCAGGACACGTTGGGAAGACTATCTCTCCCGGCTGGCCTGGGAACGCCTCGGGATCCCCCGGGAGGAGCTGGATGAAGTGGCTGGGGAGAGGGAAGTCTGGGCTTCCCTGCTTAGGCTGCTGCCCCCGCGACCCGACCTCGGATAAGCGGAAGAAGATGGATGGATGGATGGATGGATGAGAGACAAGAACACATATCTTTTTTTTATCTAATTTTATTTTAAAAATGATTTTTAAAAAATGCTCGAAAGATGCGGCTAATGGTAGTCACCTGTAGCCTTCAAAGCAACTTCAAAACCCTCCATCAACGTTTTATATACACACTGCAAGTATATATATAATGTAGTAACAGACACCTTCATAACAATATGTAATATGTACAATATACACACTGCAAGTATATATATAATGTAGTAACAGACACCTTCATAACAATATGTAAAATGTACAATATACACACTGCAAGTATATATATATAATGTAGTAACAGACACCTTCATAACAATATGTAATATGTACAATATACACACTGCAAGTATATATATATATAATGTAGTAACAGACACCTTCATAACAATATGTAATATGTACAATATACACACTGCAAGTATATATATAATGTAGTAACAGACACCTTCATAACAATATGTAATATGTGCAATATACACACTGCAAGTATATATATAATGTAGTAACAGACATCTTCATAATAATATGTAATATGTACAATATACACACTGCAAGTATATATATAATGTAGTAACAGACACCTTCATAACAATATGTAATATGTACAATATACACACCGCAAGTATATATATAATGTAGTAACAGACACCTTCATAACAATATGTAATATGTACAATATACACACCGCAAGTATATATATAATGTAAAAGTTAAAGTTAAAGTTAAAGTAGCAATGATTGTCACACACACACTAGGTGTGGCGAAATTATTCTCTGCATTTGACCCATCACCCTTGATCACCCCCTGGGAGGTGAGGGGAGCAGTGGGCAGCAGCGGTGGCCGCGCCCGGGAATCATTTTTGGTGATTTAACCCCCAATTCCAACCCTTGATGCTGAGTGCCAAGCAGGGAGGTAATGGGTCCCATTTTTATAGTCTTTGGTATGACTCGGCCGGGGTTTGAACTCACAACCTACCCATCTCAGGGCGGACACTCTAACCACTAGGCCACTGAGTAGGTAATTTCAGTTGTTGGATATACTGAATCACATGGACTATTTGTAGTGTTACCATAGACTAGAGAGTACTGTAGTTGTAGTGCACCCACCTGGGTCTGTGAAGGTCGGAACGTGCAGCTGAAAGATTGCTGCAGCGAGTCCAGGAAGGGCTGAATCTTGTACAGGCCTTGGTTGCTCCCCTGCGACGGTCTGAACGCCACGATGTGGAAGTACTTCAGGATCTTCTCGAAGCGCGCCTGGCTCATCTTCAGGGCGATGCTGCGGTTGCTGAAGAAGCCCGAGCTCCAGATGCTGAGCACCGACTCGCAGTGGTGCACGCTGGTGGAGGTGACGAAGCCCAGGAAGGCCTTCATCTCCTGCGCCGTGACGGGATGCCAGCCCTCGTCCGAGCCGAAGCGCTCTTGGAACTTCTTGGCGTACATGTTGGTCTGGGCGACCATGTTTTGGATGCAGTTGTCAGGGACAAAGAGCTGGAAGAAGTCCAACGCGGTGGCCGTGGCGGGCATCTTCTGAGCTGGGCCTGGATGAAGACATTAGGATGGAAGTGTTTAGACAACTACTCAAGTACTCCTACATTTTGTAGCACCAAATCTTCACATTCTTCTTTGTGACACGAGAACAAGATTCTAGCTTCCATCCATCCATCTTCTTCCGCTTATCCGAGGTCGGGTCGCGGGGGCAGCAGCCTAAGCAGGGAAGCCCGGACTTCCCTCTCCCCAGCCACTTCGTCCAGCTCTTCCTGTGGGACCCCGAGGCGTTCCCAGGCCAGCCGGGAGACATAGTCTTCCCAACGTGTCCTGGGTCTTCCCCGCGGCCTCCTACCGGTCGGACGTGCCCTAAACACCTCCCTAGGGAGGCGTTCGGGTGGCATCCTGACCAGATGCCCGAACCACCTCATCTGGCTCCTCTCGATGTGGAGGAGCAGCGGCTTTACTTTGAGCTCCCCCCGGATGGCAGAGCTTCTCACCCTATCTCTAAGGGAGAGCCCCGCCACCCGGCGGAGGAAACTCATTTCGGCCGCTTGTACCCGTGATCTTGTCCTTTCGGTCATAACCCAAAGCTCATGACCATAGGTGAGGATGGGAACGTAGATCGACCGGTAAATTGAGAGCTTTGCCTTCCGGCTCAGCTCCTTCTTCACCACAACGGATCGATACAGCGTCCGCATTACTGAAGACGCCGCACCGATCCGCCTGTCGATCTCACGATCCACTCTTCCCTCACTCGTGAACAAGACTCCGAGGTACTTGAACTCTTCCACTTGGGGCAAGATCTCCTCCCCAACCCGGAGATGGCACTCCACCCTTTTCCGGGCGAGAACCATGGACTCGGACTTGGAGGTGCTGATTCTCATCCCAGTCGCTTCACACTCGGCTGCGAACCGATCCAGTGAGAGCTGAAGATCCTGGCCAGATGAAGCCATCAGGACCACATCATCTGCAAAAAGCAGAGACCTAATCCTGCAGCCACCAAACCAGATCCCCTCAACGCCTTGACTGCGCCTAGAAATTCTGTCCATAAAGGTTGTGAACAGAATTGGTGACAAAGGGCAGCCTTGGCGGAGTCCAACCCTCACTGGAAACGTGTCCGACTTACTGCCGGCAATGCGGACCAAGCTCTGGCACTGATCATACAGGGAGCGGACTGCCACAATAAGACAGTCCGATACCCCATACTCTCTGAGCACTCCCCACAGGACTTCCCGAGGGACACGGTCGAATGCCTTCTCCAAGTCCACAAAACACATTCTAGCTTAGTAAATCTTATTGAAGGCTGCGTGAGATGCACAACAATTTTGGTCTCCCTCTGCAGTATTAACAGCTTCCACTCTTCTGGAAGACGTTCTACAAGATTTTGGAGTGCGTCTGGGATCTTCTTGTCCACTGCCTGCTGGTGCAAAATCATTCTTTTGAGACAGACCTGGGCAAATGAAGACCCGGGGGCCACATGCGGCCCGTTAAGCTTTTCAATCTGGTCCGCCGGACATTCCCAAATAATTTTTTTACATCTTTAAGATGTAAAGTGTAGCTGCCATTATGATGTGCACTCATGTTTTCTAATGACCGTAAGTCTTCAACTATACTAAGTCTTTCAGTGGTTGGAATCTGCGCTTTTGCATGATATACTAGTTACTATGGTCATGTAATTAGTTCTTATGGTAATCTAATTAGTTAGTATGGTAATCTACGTCACAGCAGGGATTTCTTTTAGTAAGTAAGTAAGTAGTAAGTAGGTAAATGTTATTTACAAAGCGCTTTTCACAGATACAATCACAAAGCGCAGTACAAAACATAGGTGAAGTAAAACAACAATTCAATTTAAAACAACTGTCAGTTTAGCATCTTTATTTTCTACCTGTCAACCGTCAGTTTAGCATCTTTGTTTTCTACCTGTCAACTGTCAGTTTAGCATCTTTGTTTTCTACCTGTCAACTGGCAGTTTAGCATCTTTGTTTTCTACCTGTCAACCGTCAGTTTAGCATCTTTGTTTTCTACCTGTCAACCGTCAGTTTAGCATCTTTGTTTTCTACCTGTCAACTGTCAGTTTAGCATCTTTGTTTTCTACCTGTCAACTGTCAGTTTAGCATCTTTGTTTTCTACCTGTCAACTGTCAGTTTAGCATCTTTGTTTTCCACCTGTCAACTGTCAGTTTAGCATCTTTGTTTTCTACCTGTCAACTGTCAGTTTAGGCTGCTCGCCGGCTCCTCATCACCACTTCAAGATGGCGGCCCAATTTCTCGCGTCACAGCAGCCAATGCTGCGTCTACTTATAACATGTCTACGGGTTTTACTGCCGAAACAGGAAGCTCCCAATCTTCTCATTTGCATTTCATTCCACCTCAAAGGCTGAAAGTAAGAATCCAGTCCGACTTCAGCCAAAAGCAGACACTCCTGGGGAAGTGACTCACGTCCTTGTGCAGGCAGGGGAGAGCCAAGAGCTCCAGAGGAGGAGGATAATGAAGTTATGTCATGGACTCCCCAGCAAAAGTGCATTTTTCTCCCAAGATTTATTCTATTTATCCCCGACGGAGCACTTTATTAAAGACTGTGGCTCTGAATCTGTAACAAGGATTGAGGTAGCACCTCTAAAAAAACATACTAAATCCCAACAATCAATCAATGTTTACTTATATAGCCCTAAATCACAAGTGTCTCAAAGGGCTGCACAAGCCACAACCACATCCTGGGCTCAGATCCCACATCAGGGCAAGGAAAAACTCAACCCAATGGGATGACAATGAGAAACCTTGGAGGGGTACGCAGATGTGGGGACCCACCCTGGGCGACTGGTGCAATGGACGTGGAGTGGATCTAGCATAATATTGTGTGAGTCCAGTCCATAGTGGATCTAACATAATAGTGTGACAGTCCAGTCCATAGTGGATCTAACATAATAGTGAGTCCAGTCCACAGTGGATCTAACATAATAGTGTGAGTCCAGTCCATAGTGGATCTAACATAATAGTGTGAGAGTCCAGTCCATAGTGGATCTAACATAATAGTGAGAGTCCAGTCCATAGTGGATCTAACATAATAGTGTGAGAGTCCAGTCCGTAGTGGATCTAACATAATAGTGTGAGAGTTCAGTCCATAGTGGATCTAACATAATAGTGTGAGAGTCCAGTCCATAGTGGATCTAACATAATAGTGAGAGAGTCCAGTCCATAGTGGATCTAACATAATAGTGTGAGAGTCCAGTCCATAGTGGATCTAACATAATAGTGAGAGAGTCCAGTCCATAGTGGATCTAACATAATAGTGAGAGTCCAGTCCACAGTGGATCTAACATAATAGTGAGAGTCCAGTCCATAGTGGATCTAACATAATAGTGAGAGTCCAGTCCATAGTGGATCTAACATAATAGTGTGAGAGTCCAGTCCATAGTGGATCTAACATAATAGTGTGAGAGTCCAGTCCATAGTGGATCTAACATAATAGTGAGAGTCCAGTCCATAGTGGATCTAACATAATAGTGAGAGTACAGTCCATAGTGGATCTAACATAATAGTGAGAGTCCAGTCCATAGTGGATCTAACATAATAGTGTGAGAGTCCAGTCCATAGTGGATCTAACATAATAGTGAGAGTCCAGTCCATAGTGGATCTAACATAATAGTGTGAGAGTCCAGTCCATAGTGGATCTAACATAATAGTGAGAGTCCAGTCCATAGTGGATCTAACATAATAGTGAGAGTCCAGTCCACAGTGGATCTAACATAATAGTGAGAGTCCAGTCCATAGTGGATCTAACATAATAGTGAGAGTCCAGTCCATAGTGGATCTAACATAATAGTGTGACAGTCCAGTCCATAGTGGATCTAACATAATAGTGAGTCCAGTCCACAGTGGATCTAACATAATAGTGTGAGTCCAGTCCATAGTGGATCTAACATAATAGTGTGAGAGTCCAGTCCATAGTGGATCTAACATAATAGTGAGAGTCCAGTCCATAGTGGATCTAACATAATAGTGTGAGAGTCCAGTCCGTAGTGGATCTAACATAATAGTGTGAGAGTTCAGTCCATAGTGGATCTAACATAATAGTGTGAGAGTCCAGTCCATAGTGGATCTAACATAATAGTGAGAGAGTCCAGTCCATAGTGGATCTAACATAATAGTGTGAGAGTCCAGTCCATAGTGGATCTAACATAATAGTGAGAGAGTCCAGTCCATAGTGGATCTAACATAATAGTGAGAGTCCAGTCCACAGTGGATCTAACATAATAGTGAGAGTCCAGTCCATAGTGGATCTAACATAATAGTGAGAGTCCAGTCCATAGTGGATCTAACATAATAGTGTGAGAGTCCAGTCCATAGTGGATCTAACATAATAGTGTGAGAGTCCAGTCCATAGTGGATCTAACATAATAGTGAGAGTCCAGTCCATAGTGGATCTAACATAATAGTGAGAGTACAGTCCATAGTGGATCTAACATAATAGTGTGAGAGTCCAGTCCATAGTGGATCTAACATAATAGTGAGAGTCCAGTCCATAGTGGATCTAACATAATAGTGAGAGTCCAGTCCATAGTGGGGCCAGCAGGAGATCATCTTGAGTGGAGACAGGTCAGCAGTACAGAGACGTCCCCAACTGATGCACAGATGAGTGGTCCACCCTGGGTCCCGGCTTAGGACAGCCAGCGCTTCATCCGTGGCCACCGAATCTGTGCCCCCCCCCCCTCTCTCCCTCTCCACGAAGGAGAGGGGGGCAGAGCAGAAAAGAAACGGCAGATCAACTGGTCTAAAAGGGGGTCTATTTAAAGGCTAACATACTAGTGAGAGTCCAGTCAAGTGCATTTTTTTTTAAAAACATGCCTCAAAACAACAGCTACAAAAACAATGAAGGCACACAGCTTCAGTCCGGAGTATACTAGAAACTGGGCTCAATCTGCCCTGTTCTTAACGTATTCGTATGAGTAACAAAAATGTGCAAATAAAAACAATAAAGGCACAAAAATAAAAAAAACTGCTTCAGTCTAGACTAGTAGAAAACACAGCCGTCCTTTAAAGTGCATGGGGGAAAAAAGGCACAAAACATAAATAAAACAGCTTCACTCAGTCCAGACTATTAGTCTATTTGTGCAACAGATGAATCTCAAAGAGTGGACTAATTCATTTTTCTCCTTGTCATCACGTGTGAGAGGTAGATTTTTCTGAATGAAAGGGGTTCTGGGTATTTGTTCTGTTGTGTTTATGTTGTGTTACGGTGCGGATGTTCTCCCGAAATGTGTTTGTCATTCTTGTTTGGTGTGGGTTCACAGTGTGGCGCATATTTGTAACAGTGTCAAGCTTGTTTATGCGGCCACCCTCAGTGTGACCTGTATGGCTGTTGATCAAGTATGCTTGCATTCGCGATGTGCGTGTGTCAAGCCGTAGATATTATGTGACTGGGCCAGTACGCAAAGGCAGCGCCTTCAAGGATTAATTGGCGCTGTGTACATCTTCCTGCGTCCGTGTACACAGCGACCTTTTAGAAAGTCATACATTTTACTTTTGGAAACCGATACCGATAATTTCCGATATTACTTTTTAAAGCGTTTATCGGCCGATAATATCGGCGGTCCGATATTATCGGACATCCCTAGTACTAACACATACTTGCCAACCTTGAGACCTCCGATTTTGGGAGGTGGGGGCGTGGTTGGGGCGTGGCTGGGGGCGTGGTTAAGAGGGGAGGAGTATATTTACAGCTAGAATTCACCAAGTCAAGTATTTCATATATATATATATATATATATATATATATATATAATAAAATAAATATACATATATATATATATATATATATATATATATATATATATATATATATATATATATATATATATATATATATATATAGCTAGAATTCACTGAAAGTGAAGTATTTTCTTATATATATACATATATATATGTATAAGAAATACTTATATATATATATATTAGAGATGCGCGGATAGGCAATTATTTCATCCGCAACCGCATCAGAAAGTCGTCAACCATCCGCCATCCACCCGATCTAACATTTGATCAGAACCGCATCCGCCCGCATCCGCCCGTTGTTATATATCTAATATAGACGATGCAAGGTATTAGTGAGGTTATAAAGCTTTTGCCTGTTAAAGAAAGGAGACTGATCCAATGCAGCACAGACATTCGCGTGCCACGCTGTCACGACCCAGACGCACACCAGTGCGCAATCATATGGGAGCCGCGCTGAGCGCACCTCCAAGCGCGTCTCGCTGCAGGCGACGGCCGGGTATGGGCCCGACGCTCCAGCGCCATCCATTTTCAGGGCTAGTTGATTCGGCAGGTGGGTTGTTACACACTCCTTAGCGGGTTCCGACTTCCATGGCCACCGTCCTGCTGTCTATATCAACCAGGGTGAGCCCCACCCCTTTCGTGAGCGCACTGCGCGCGGAGTGACCCCTGTTACGCGCCCCCGGCAACAGGGGTGGCGGGCAGGTAAGCTGCGCGGGCGGAGCGCGCGGAGTGACACCTGTTACGAGCCCCCGGCCACGGGGGTGGCGGGCAGGTAAGCTGCTTACCTGCTGCGCGTGACGCCGGCCGCGGCGAAGGCGGACGAGGCGGGGTGTCGGTGCGGTGGGCGCGGTGGTGACCCTGGACGTGCGTCGGGCCCTTCTCGCGGATCGCCTCAGCTACGGCTCCCGGTGGGGCCCTCTCGGGGGAAGGGGCCTCGGTCCCGGACCCCGGCGAGGCGTCCCTTCTCCGCTCCGTAAAAGTGTCCATCCCTTTTTTTTTTTCTTCTTCTGTTGTGGCATATGCTGCAGGTGCCTGCTCGTTTTTCGTATGTGGGTAACAACATTTAACTATGTATATATATTTCCCAATTGGTTTAACTGCCACCCGCCTGAATCTATTTAAAATCTAATTTTTTTTTAACCACCCGACCCGACCCGCGGATAAAATCTAATTTTTTTAAATTTCATCCGCCCGATCCGCGGATAATCCGCGGACTCCACGGTTGTGCCCGCAAACCGCGCATCTCTAATATATATATATATATATATATATATATATATATATATATATATATATATATATATATATATATATATATATTTCTATCAAGATATATATATATATATATATATCAATCTATCTATCTATCTATCAAGAGGGACAGAGACAGCGCACAGTGCATGTGGATCACATGTTACCATGGCGACAAAACATGGAGAGACTGCCAGTTATCTAGTCTCCACCAGTTGCAGAAAATGTGCCATCAGTACAACTGGACAGTGCTGTCTCAGTTCCATCATCAGGACCATCAGTGAGTCAGACACAAACTAGTCTCATCATTGAACCAGATTCAAGGGCTGCTGAGTTGCCATCATCAGAACCCAGATCACCCACAACAAAAACCCCACCAGTGATCCGCAGGTACCCAGAAAGGTTTCGAGTACCACCAAAAAAACTGAATCTCTGAAGACAGTATAAAAATCTGTGTTAAAGGTGTACAAATACTGTTTGTATAATAAGCATGTTATTGTTTACAAATGAGGGTTAAGAGTTCAGTACTAAAAAAAAAAAAGTACAGTTTTTTAATTGAGCTGCTGCATTTTTTGGTTGGGTTGTTTATTTCTTTTGAGTAACTTCTACAATTCTAAAAGGGGAGGAATGTAAAAGACTTATCTATCTTTGTCTGTTGCCATCTCCTGGTGAATGTTGGCTATAGCGTACTGGGGTTACTTTTTGGTTGGCCAACGATTTACGTGGTGTTGCGCACCTGACGTCAAGTGTGTTGAGTCTGTTCTGAAGTCTACAGTAAAGAGACGTACTTCATCCCCTCGCCTGTTTATTGCCTCCAACTCAATGTATTACAACAACATTGCTCCATGACCTGGAGGGGGCGTGGCCTCCAGGTCCGCCTGAATTTCGGGAGATTTTCGGGAGAAAATTTGTCTCGGGAGGTTTTCGGGAGAGGCGCTGAATTTCGGGAGTCTCCCGGAAAATCCAGGAGGGTTGGCATGCATCGGTATTAGCCGTAGAAGCTAATTAAATGCATCATTTTTAGATGCATATCTTACTTTGAACGTTCATAATGATAATTTGAGAGTGTATGTCATTTTTTGGCCAAACTCCTCTTTTTCAACCACCTACATTCAATGTAGTCAAATGTGGCTTTAACGAGGATGCAGCATAAGATGGAGGACAGGTCAAATCGTGCATATGGAGGCTACACTAATCTGAGTGAATGAATAAAGCAGTGTTTTAAATCCCTACATCACCACCATCAAGCGCTTACATCATCTTATAATCTTGGCCTAGTCCTCCATCGCCATGGCACGCCGCCGAGATGAAGATAACACGCTTTTCAAAAAGGTGCTGATCCCCAAGTAGGAGCAGGGCCGTTGTAGACATCCATGCTTTTACAAATCTGCTTTATCATGTAGAATGATGTCTGGAGCACCATAGTCCCACATATTTGGGAACGCGACCGACGTATAATCCTCGATATCACTTTTTTTTATAAAGTACCGTATTTTCCGCACTATTAGCCGCACCTAAAAACCACAATTTTACTCAAAAGCTGACAGTGCGGCTTATAACCCGGTGCGCTTTATATATGGATTAATATTAAGATTCATTTTCATAAAGTTTAGGTCTCGCAACTACGGTAAACAGCCGCCATCTTTTTTCCCGGTAGAAGAGGAAGTGCTTCTTCTTCTACGGCAAGCAACCGCCAAGGTAAGCACCCGCCCCCATAGAAGAGGAAGCGCTTCTTCTTCTACTGTAAGCAACCACCCGCCCGCGTAGAAGAAGAAGAAGCGCGCGGATATTACGTTTCATTTCCTTTGTGTGTTTACATCTGTAAAGACCACAAAATGGCTCCTACTAAGCGACAGGTTTCCGGTTCATGAAAAGACGCAATCTCTCCATCCGCACACGGACTACTATTTCACAGCAACTGCCTAAAGACTTTCAAGAAAAGCTGGCTACTTTCCGTGCATATTGTAAAAACAAGATAGCTGAAAAAAAGATCCGGCCAGAGAACATTATCAACATGGACGAGGTTCCACTGACTTTTGATATTCCTGTGAACCGCACTGTGGATACAACGGGAGCACGTACGGTGAATATTCGCACCACAGGGAATGAGAAGTCATCCTTCACTGTGGTTCTAGCTTGCCATGCTAATGGCCAGAAACTTCCACCCATGGTGATATTCAAAAGGAAGACCTTGCCAAAAGAGACCTTTCCAGCCGGCGTCATCATAAAAGCTAACTCGAAGGGATGGATGAAGAAAAGATGAGCGAGTGGTTAAGGGAAGTTTACGCGAAGAGGCCGGGTGGCTTTTTTCACGCAGCTCCGTCCATGTTGATATACGACTCCATGCGCGCCCACATCACGCTGGTTTTTAATATATTATTAAAGTTTGACTGACCTATCTGACTGTTTTTTTGACATTCCTTTAGCGCAGTTAGATGCGGCTTATAACACGGGGCGGCTTATAGGTGGACAAAGTTTTGAAATATGCCGTTCATTGAAGGCGCGGCTTATAACCCAGGGCGGCTTATGGTGCGGAAAATACGGTATAGGGATCATAATTTTTTATTAGAGCGTATCAAAACATGTATTAATATGTCAGACTTAGCTTTGTCGTGGTTTAACTCTTATCTTACTGACAGGATGCAATGCGTCTCCCATAATAATGTGACCTCGGACTATGTTAAGGTAACGTGCGGAGTTCCTCAGGGTTCGGTTCTTGGCCCTGCACTCTTTAGTATGTACATGCTGTCGCTAGGCGACATCATACGCAAAAACGGTGTTAGCTTTCATTGTTATGCTGATGACAGCCAACTCTACATGCCCCTAAAGCTGTCGTTGTGGCTTGTGCAGCCCTTTGAGACACTTGTGATTTAGGGCTATATAAATAAACATTGATTGATTGATTGATCTATTCTATTGCATAGTTTGATTTTTTGCAGGAAGATTTAAGCCTCTTTTGTACTCAGCTACAACAGCCACCATGGCTTGGTCGACCACCACTGGTCTTCACTTCCGGTAAGAAGTCAGGCATTGGAATACAAGCAATATTGTCTACTTTGTTTGTCCCAGCATCCGTCTGACTGACCACACCCACAGCACTTGTACACGCTACACCCACCTGCTGCTTATCACATCGTCAAACAGTACCAGGATGCAAAACATCCTGGACTCACTCCTGCTTTAACTTCTAATAATTGCTCCATGGTGTGATTTACCAAGACAGATTGTTATAGGATCCAAGACGTCATAACAACGGGGGTCAAAACTCCAAAAAGTTAAGGTTATTTTGCCACCAAAAACAGACTAATACAAAAAGATATTGTAATATTTCACATATTGAACACTCTACTGCAGGGGTGCTCACACTTTTTCTGCAGGCGAGCTACTTTTCAATTGATCAAGTCGTGGGGATCTACCTCATTCATATATATCATTTATATTTACTTATTTATGAAATATATGTTTTTGTTAACAAGTTAAAGGTGTTTAAAGATAATACAAGCATGTTTAACACATATAGTTAATATTATTAATAAGTTAAAGGTGTTTAAAGATAATACAAGCATGTTTAACACATATAGTTAATATTGTTAACAAGTTAAAGGTGTTTAATGATAATGCAAGCATGTTTAATACATATAGTTAATATTGTTAACAAGTTAAAGGTGTTTAAAGATAATGCAAGCATGTTTAAGACATATAATTAATATTGTTAACAAGTTAAAGGTGTTTAATGATAATACAAGCATGTTTAATACATATAGTTAATACTATTAATAAGTTAAAGGTGTTTAAAGATAATACAAGCATGTTTAACACATATTGTTAACAAGTTAAAGGTGTTTAATGATAATACAAGCATGTTTAACACATATAGTTAATATTGTTAATAAGTTAAAGGTGTTTAATACATATAGTTAATATTATTAATAAGTTAAAGGTGTTTAAAGATAATACAAGCATGTTTAACACATATAGTTAATATTGTTAATAAATTAAAGGTGTTTCATGATAATACAGGTATGTTTAATACATATAGTTAATATTGTTAACAAGTTAAAGGTGTTTAATGATAATACAAGCATGTTTAATACATATAGTTAATATTGTTAACAAGTTAAAGGTGTTTAATGATAATACAAGCATGTTTAACACATATAGTTAATATTGTTAACAAGTTAAAGGTGTTTAATGATAATACAAGCATGTTCAACACATATAGTTAATATTGTTAACAACTTAAAGGTGTTTAAAGATAATGCAAGCATGTTTAACACACATAGTTAATATTGTTAACAAGTTAAAGGTGTTTATGATAATGCAATCATGTTTAACACATAGTTAATATTGTTAATAAATTAAAGGTGTTTAATGATAATACAAGTATGTTTAATACATATAGTTAATATTGTTAACAAGTTAAAGGTGTTTAAAGATAATGCAAGCATGTTTAATACATATAATTAATATTGTTAACAAGTTAAAGGTGTTTAAAGATAATGCAAGCATGTTTAATACATATAATTAATATTGTTAATAAGTTAAAGGTGTTTAAAGATAATACAAGCATGTTTAACACATATAGTTAATATTGTTAACAAGTTAAAGGTGTTTAAAGATAATGCAAGCATGTTTAAGACATATAGTTAATATTATTAATAAGTTAAAGGTGTTTAAAGATAATACAAGCATGTTTAACACATATAGTTAATATTGTTAACAAGTTAAAGGTGTTTAATGATAATACAAGCATGTTTAACACATATAGTTAATATTGTTAATAAGTTAAAGGTGTTTAAAGATAATGCAAGCATGTTTAATACATATAATTAATATTGCTAACAAGTTAAAGGTGTTTAATGATAATACAAGCATGTTTAATACATATAGTTAATATTATTAATAAGTTAAAGGTGTTTAAAGATAATACAAGCATGTTTAACACATATTGTTAATATGTTAAAGGTGTTTAATGATAATACAAGCATGTTTAACACATATAGTTAATATTGTTAATAAGTTAAAGGTGTTTAATACATATAGTTAATATTATTAATAAGTTAAAGGTGTTTAAAGATAATACAAGCATGTTTAACACATATAGTTAATATTGTTAATAAATTAAAGGTGTTTCATGATAATACAAGAATGTTTAATACATATAGTTAATATTGTTAATAATGTAAAGGTGTTTAATGATAATACAAGTATGTTTAATACATATAGTTAATATTGTTAACAAGTTAAAGGTGTTTAAAGATAATGCAAGCATGTTTAAGACATATAATTAATATTGTTAACAAGTTAAAGGTGTTTAATGATAATACAAGCATGTTTAATACATATAGTTAATATTATTAATAAGTTAAAGGTGTTTAAAGATAATGCAAGCATGTTTAACACATATAGTTAATATTGTTAATAAATTAAAGGTGTTTCATGATAATACAAGAATGTTTAATACATATAGTTAATATTGTTAACAAGTTAAAGGTGTTTAAAGATAATGCAAGCATGTTTAAGACATATAATTAATATTGTTAACAAGTTAAAGGTGTTTAAAGATAATACAAGCATGTTTAATACATATAGTTAATATTATTAATAAGTTAAAGGTGTTTAAAGATAATACAAGCATGTTTAACACATATAGTTAATATTGTTAATAAATTAAAGGTGTTTCATGATAATACAAGAATGTTTAATACATATAGTTAATATTGTTAATAATGTAAAGGTGTTTAATGATAATACAAGTATGTTTAATACATATAGTTAATATTGTTAACAAGTTAAAGGTGTTTAAAGATAATGCAAGCATGTTTAAGACATATAATTAATATTGTTAACAAGTTAAAGGTGTTTAATGATAATACAAGCATGTTTAATACATATAATTAATATTGTTAACAAGTTAAAGGTGTTTAATGATAATACAAGCATGTTTAATACATATAGTTAATATTATTAATAAGTTAAAGGTGTTTAAAGATAATACAAGCATGTTTAACACATATAGTTAATATTGTTAATAAATTAAAGGTGTTTCATGATAATACAAGCATGTTTAACACATTAAGTTAATATTGTTAATAAATTAAAGGTGTTTAATGATAATACAAGTATGTTTAATACATATAGTTAATATTGTTAACAAGTTAAAGGTGTTTAAAGATAATGCAAGCATGTTTAATACATATAATTAATATTGTTAACAAGTTAAAGGTGTTTAATGATAATACAAGCATGTTTAATACATATAGTTAATATTATTAATAAGTTAAAGGTGTTTAAAGATAATACAAGCATGTTTAACACATATTGTTAATATTGTTAATAAGTTAAAGGTGTTTAAAGATAATGCAAGCATGTTTAATACATATAATTAATATTGTTAGCAAGTTAAAGGTGTTTAATGATAATACAAGCATGTTTAACACATATAGTTAATATTGTTAATAAGTTAAAGGTGTTTAAAGATAATACAAGCATGTTTAACACATATTGTTAACAAGTTAAAGGTGTTTAATGATAATACAAGCATGTTTAACACATATAGTTAATATTGTTAATAAGTTAAAGGTGTTTAATACATATAGTTAATATTATTAATAAGTTAAAGGTGTTTAAAGATAATACAAGCATGTTTAACACATATAGTTAATATTGTTAATAAATTAAAGGTGTTTCATGATAATACAAGAATGTTTAATACATATAGTTAATATTGTTAATAATGTAAAGGTGTTTAATGATAATACAAGTATGTTTAATACATATAGTTAATATTGTTAACAAGTTAAAGGTGTTTAAAGATAATGCAAGCATGTTTAATACATATAATTAATATTGTTAACAAGTTAAAGGTGTTTAATGATAATACAAGCATGTTTAATACATATAGTTAATACTATTAATAAGTTAAAGGTGTTTAAAGATAATGCAAGCATGTTTAATACATATAATTAATATTGTTAACAAGTTAAAGGTGTTTAATGATAATACAAGCATGTTTAACACATAGTTAATATTGTTAACAAGTTAAAGGTGTTTAAAGATAATGCAAGCATGTTTAACACATATAGTTAATATTGTTAATAAATTAAAGGTGTTTCATGATAATACAAGAATGTTTAATACATATAGTTAATATTGTTAATAATGTAAAGGTGTTTAATGATAATACAAGTATGTTTAATACATATAGTTAATATTGTTAACAAGTTAAAGGTGTTTAAAGATAATGCAAGCATGTTTAAGACATATAATTAATATTGTTAACAAGTTAAAGGTGTTTAAAGATAATACAAGCATGTTTAATACATATAGTTAATATTATTAATAAGTTAAAGGTGTTTAAAGATAATACAAGCATGTTTAACACATATAGTTAATATTGTTAACAAGTTAAAGGTGTTTAAAGATAATGCAAGCATGTTTAATACATATAGTTAATATTGTTAATAAGTTAAAGGTGTTTAAAGATAATGCAAGCATGTTTAATACATATAATTAATATTGTTAACAGGTTTAAGGTGTTTAAAGATAATGCAAGCATGTTTAATACATATAGTTAATATTATTAATAAGTTAAAGGTGTTTAAAGATAATACAAGCATGTTTAACACATATAGTTAATATTGTTAATAAATTAAAGGTGTTTCATGATAATACAAGTATGTTTAATACACATAGTTAATATTGTTAACAAGTTAAAGGTGTTTAAAGATAATGCAAGCATGTTTAACACATATAGTTAATATTGTTAATAAATTAAAGGTGTTTCATGATAATACAAGAATGTTTAATACATATAGTTAATATTGTTAATAATGTAAAGGTGTTTAATGATAATACAAGTATGTTTAATACATATAGTTAATATTGTTAACAAGTTAAAGGTGTTTAAAGATAATGCAAGCATGTTTAAGACATATAATTAATATTGTTAACAAGTTAAAGGTGTTTAAAGATAATACAAGCATGTTTAATACATATAGTTAATATTATTAATAAGTTAAAGGTGTTTAAAGATAATACAAGCATGTTTAACACATATAGTTAATATTGTTAACAAGTTAAAGGTGTTTAAAGATAATGCAAGCATGTTTAATACATATAGTTAATATTGTTAATAAGTTAAAGGTGTTTAAAGATAATGCAAGCATGTTTAATACATATAATTAATATTGTTAACAGGTTTAAGGTGTTTAAAGATAATGCAAGCATGTTTAATACATATAGTTAATATTATTAATAAGTTAAAGGTGTTTAAAGATAATACAAGCATGTTTAACACATATAGTTAATATTGTTAATAAATTAAAGGTGTTTCATGATAATACAAGTATGTTTAATACATATAGTTAATATTGTTAACAAGTTAAAGGTGTTTAAAGATAATGCAAGCATGTTTAATACATATAATTAATATTGTTAACAAGTTAAAGGTGTTTAATGATAATACAAGCATGTTTAATACATATAGTTAATATTATTAATAAGTTAAAGGTGTTTAAAGATAATACAAGCATGTTTAACACATATTGTTAACAAGTTAAAGGTGTTTAATGATAATACAAGCATGTTTAACACATATAGTTAATATTGTTAATAAGTTAAAGGTGTTTAATACATATAGTTAATATTATTAATAAGTTAAAGGTGTTTAAAGATAATACAAGCATGTTTAACACATATAGTTAATATTGTTAATAAATTAAAGGTGTTTCATGATAATACAAGAATGTTTAATACATATAGTTAATATTGTTAATAATGTAAAGGTGTTTAATGATAATACAAGTATGTTTAATACATATAGTTAATATTGTTAACAAGTTAAAGGTGTTTAAAGATAATGCAAGCATGTTTAATACATATAATTAATATTGTTAACAAGTTAAAGGTGTTTAATGATAATACAAGCATGTTTAATACATATAGTTAATACTATTAATAAGTTAAAGGTGTTTAAAGATAATACAAGCATGTTTAACACATATAGTTAATATTGTTAACAAGTTAAAGGTGTTTAAAGATAATGCAAGCATGTTTAATACATATAATTAATATTGTTAACAAGTTAAAGGTGTTTAAAGATAATGCAAGCATGTTTAATACATATAATTAATATTGTTAACAAGTTAAAGGCGTTTAATGATAATACAAGCATGTTTAACACATATAGTTAATATTGTTAATAAGTTAAAGGTGTTTAAAGATAATACAAGCATGTTTAACACATATAGTTAATATTGTTAATAAGTTAAAGGTGTTTAAAGATAATGCAAGCATGTTTAACACATATAGTTAATATTGTTAACAAGTTAAAGGTGTTTAAAGATAATACAGGCACGTTTAACACATATAGTTAATATTGTTAACAAGTTAAAGGTGGTTAAAGATAATACAAGCATGTTTAACACATATAGATTCCTTTCTTTCATGAAGACAAGAATATAAGTTGGTGTATTACCTGATTGTGATGACTTGCATTGATTGGAATCAGACAGTGGTGATGATAAGGTCCGCATTTTCGAATGGAGGAGAAAAAAGTCCTCCTTTCTGTCCAATACCACATGAAAGTGGTTGGTTTTTGGCATCTTATTTGTCCAGCTTCCGTACTCCTTTGTATACACTTTACAAGAAATACATTGTCGGCAAACTCCGTAGCTTGCTAGCTTGTGCACGCCAGCTTTCTGAGACTCTTATTTTGTTAGCGCAACTGTGCAACTGTGCAGTCGGTCTTTGGAGTTTTGACGACAGGTACGGCGCCAGAGTCTGTTGAAATAAAGTGTTTCTCGCCTTCCTGTCGGTAATTTCAATGAGCTGGCAGCAGCCAGCGTCATCTCAGAAGACCCTCGGGTGCCGTGAATGTCAATCAAGTGACGAAAGTGACGTCATTGTGAAGATTTATGATCGCTCATTTTTAGGACTATTTTTTTTAATGCCTGGCTGGTGATCGACTGACACACCCTCCGAGATCGACCGGTAGCTCGCGATCGACGTAATGAGCACCCCTGCTCTACTGTATAAATTGCTATGTGTGGTTGTAAACGACCACAACGTACCCCATAGGATATAGTCGCCTACACTCTTGCTTTTCTTTAATAGATGCAATAGTAGTTTGAATAGTGAACAAAAGCTTAACCAAGCATTCAAAATATGTTGTACAAAATCCATGTTGAGATTTCATATATTGTTACAAACATGGAGATATGACCAGTGCCATATGTCAGTGTTTTTCAACCACTGTGCCGCGGCACACTAGTGTGCCGTGAGATACAGTCTGGTGTGCCGTGGGAGATCATGTAATTTCACCTATTTGGGTTAAAAATATTTTTCGCAAACCAGTAATTATAATCCGCAAATAATATGCCGTTGTTGAGTGTCTGTGCTGTCTAGAGCTCGGCAAACTAACCGTGTAATACTCTTCCATATCAGTAGGTGGCAGCATGTAGCTAATTGCTTTGTAGATGTCGTGAGCATGGTTTGTCGTGATCACAATATGCGGGAGGCAGTGTGCAGGTAAAAAGGTAGCTAATGCTTGAACCAAAAATAAACAAAAGGTGAGTGCCCCTATGGTATTGAAGTTTAGGGAAGGCTATGCAAAAACAAAACTAAAACTGAACTGGCTGCAAAGTAAACAAAAACAGAATGCTGGACGACAGCAAAGACTTACAGCGTGTGGAGCAGAGACGGCGTCCACAAAGTACATCAACATGACATGACAATCAACAATGTCCACACAAAGAAGGATAAAAACAACTGGAATTGTCATGATTGCCAAAACAAAACAGGTGTGGGAAATAGCGCTCAAAGGAAGACATGAAACTGCTACAGGAAAACACCAACAAAACAGGAAAAGCCACCAAAACGAGTGCCGCTAAGAAAAGGCAATTAAAGCTTAGGGAATGTTATGCAAAACGAAACTAAAACTGAACTGCCTGCAAAGTAAACAAAAACAGAATGCTGGACGACAGCAAAGACTTACAGCGTGTGGAGCAGAGAGCGTCCACAAAGTACATCCGAACATGACATGACAATCAACAATGTCCACACAAATAAGGATAAAAACAACTGAAATAGTCTTGATTGCCAAAACAAAGCAGGTGCGGGGAATAGCGCTCAAAGGAAGACATGAAACTGCTACAGGAAAACACCAACAAAACAGGAAAAGCCACCAAAACGAGTGCCGCTAAGAAAAGGCAATTAAAGCTTAGGGAATGTTATGCAAAACGAAACTAAAACTGAACTGGCTGCAAAGTAAACAAAAACAGAATGCTGGACGACAGCAAAGACTTACAGCGTGTGGAGCAGAGAGCGTCCACAAAGTACATCCGAACATGACATGACAATCAACAATGTCCACACAAAGAAGGATAAAAACAACTGAAATTGTCTTGATTGCCAAAACAAAACAGGTGCGGGGAATAGCGCTCAAAGGAAGACATGAAACTGCTACAGGAAAACACCAACAAAACAGGAAAAGCCACCAAAACGAGTGCCGCTAAGAAAAGGCAATTGAAGCTTAGGGAATGTTATGCAAAACGAAACTAAAACTGAACTGGCTGCAAAGTAAACAAAAACAGAATGCTGGACGACAGCAAAGACTTACAGCGTATGGAGCAGAGAGCGTCCACAAAGTACATCCGAACATGACATGACAATCAACAATGTCCACACAAAGAAGGATAAAAACAACTGAAATTGTCTTGATTGCCAAAACAAAACAGGTGCGGGGAATAGCGCTCAAAGGAAGACATGAAACTGCTACAGGAAAACACCAACAAAACAGGAAAAGCCACCAAAACGAGTGCCGCTAAGAAAAGGCAATTAAAGCTTAGGGAATGTTATGCAAAACGAAACTAAAACTGAACTGGCTGCAAAGTGAACAAAAACAGAATGCTGGACGACAGCAAAGACTTACAGCGTGTGGAGCAGAGAGCGTCCACAAAGTACATCCGAACATGACATGACAATCAACAATGTCCACACAAAGAAGGATAAAAACAACTGAAATAGTCTTGATTGCCAAAACAAAACAGGTGCGGGGAATAGCGCTCAAAGGAAGACATGAAACTGCTACAGGAAAACACCAACAAAACAGGAAAAGCCACCAAAACGAGTGCCGCTAAGAAAAGGCAATTAAAGCTTAGGGAATGTTATGCAAAACGAAACTAAAACTGAACTGGCTGCAAAGTAAACAAAAACAGAATGCTGGACGACAGCAAAGACTTACAGCATGTGGAGCAGAGAGCGTCCACAAAGTACATCCGAACATGACATGACAATCAACAATGTCCACACAAAGAAGGATAAAAACAACTGAAATTGTCTTGATTGCCAAAACAAAACAGGTGCGGGGAATAGCGCTCAAAGGAAGACATGGAACTGCTACAGGAAAACACCAACAAAACAGGAAAAGCCACCAAAACGAGTGCCGCTAAGAAAAGGCAATTAAAGCTTAGGGAATGTTATGCAAAACGAAACTAAAACTGAACTGGCTGCAAAGTAACCAAAAACAGAATGCTGGACGACAGCAAAGACTTACAGCATGTGGAGCAGAGACGGCGTCCACAAAGTACATCCGAACATGACATGACAATCAACAATGTCCACACAAAGAAGGATAAAAACAACTGAAATAGTCTTGATTGCCAAAACAAAGCAGGTGCGGGGAATAGCGCTCAAAGGAAGACATGAAACTGCTACAGGAAAACACCAACAAAACAGGAAAAGCCACCAAAACGAGTGCCGCTAAGAAAAGGCAATTAAAGCTTAGGGAATGTTATGCAAAACGAAACTAAACCTGAACTGGCTGCAAAGTAAACAAAAACAGAATGCTGGACGACAGCAAAGACTTACAGCATGTGGAGCAGAGAGCGTCCACAAAGTACATCCGAACATGACATGACAATCAACAATGTCCACACAAAGAAGGATAAAAACAACTGAAACTATCTTGATTGCCAAAACAAAACAGGTGCGGGGAATAGCGCTCAAAGGAAGACATGAAACTGCTACAGGAAAACACCAACAAAACAGGAAAAGCCACCAAAAGGAGTGCCGCTAAGAAAAGGCAATTAAAGCTTAGGGAATGTTATGCAAAACGAAACTAAAACTGAACTGGCTGCAAAGTAAACAAAAACAGAATGCTGGACGACAGCAAAGACTTACAGCATGTGGAGCAGAGAGCGTCCACAAAGTACATCCGAACATGACATGACAATCAACAATGTCCACACAAAGAAGGATAAAAACAACTGAAATTGTCTTGATTGCCAAAACAAAACAGGTGCGGGGAATAGCGCTCAAAGGAAGACATGAAACTGCTACAGGAAAACACCAACAAAACAGGAAAAGCCACCAAAACGAGTGCCGCTAAGAAAAGGCAATTGAAGCTTAGGGAATGTTATGCAAAACGAAACTAAAACTGAACTGGCTGCAAAGTAAACAAAAACAGAATGCTGGACGACAGCAAAGACTTACAGCGTATGGAGCAGAGACGGCGTCCACAAAGTACATCCGAACATGACATGACAATCAACAATGTCCACACAAAGAAGGATAAAAACAACTGAAATTGTCTTGATTGCCAAAACAAAACAGGTGCGGGGAATAGCGCTCAAAGGAAGACATGAAACTGCTACAGGAAAACACCAACAAAACAGGAAAAGCCACCAAAACGAGTGCCGCTAAGAAAAGGCAATTAAAGCTTAGGGAATGTTATGCAAAACGAAACTAAAACTGAACTGGCTGCAAAGTAAACAAAAACAGAATGCTGGACGACAGCAAAGACTTACAGTGTGTGGAGCAGAGAGCGTCCACAAAGTACATCCGAACATGACATGACAATCAACAATGTCCACACAAAGAAGGATAAAAACAACTGAAATTGTCTTGATTGCCAAAACAAAGCAGGTGCGGGGAATAGCGCTCAAAGGAAGACATGAAACTGCTACAGGAAAACACCAACAAAACAGGAAAAGCCACCAAAACGAGTGCCGCTAAGAAAAGGCAATTAAAGCTTAGGGAATGTTATGCAAAACGAAACTAAAAGTGAACTGGCTGCAAAGTAAACAAAAACAGAATTCTGGACGACAGCAAAGACTTACAGCATGTGGAGCAGAGACGGCGTCCACAAAGTACATCCGAACATGACATGACAATCAACAATGTCCACACAAAGAAGGATAAAAACAACTGAAATTGTCTTGATTGCCAAAACAAAACAGGTGCGGGGAATAGCGCTCAAAGGAAGACATGAAACTGCTACAGGAAAACACCAACAAAACAGGAAAAGCCACCAAAACGAGTGCCGCTAAGAAAAGGCAATTAAAGCTTAGGGAATGTTATGCAAAACGAAACTAAAACTGAACTGGCTGCAAAGTAAACAAAAACAGAATGCTGGACGACAGCAAAGACTTACAGCGTGTGGAGCAGAGAGCGTCCACAAAGTACATCCGAACATGACATGACAATCAACAATGTCCACACAAAGAAGGATAAAAACAACTGAAATTGTCTTGATTGCCAAAACAAAACAGGTGCGGGGAATAGCGCTCAAAGGAAGACATGAAACTGCTACAGGAAAACACCAACAAAACAGGAAAAGCCACCAAAACGAGTGCCGCTAAGAAAAGGCAATTGAAGCTTAGGGAATGTTATGCAAAACGAAACTAAAACTGAACTGGCTGCAAAGTAAACAAAAACAGAATGCTGGACGACAGCAAAGACTTACAGCATGTGGAGCAGAGAGCGTCCACAAAGTACATCCGAAAATGACATGACAATCAACAATGTCCACACAAAGAAGGATAAAAACAACTGAAATTCTCTTGATTGCCAAAACAAAACAGGTTCGGGGAATAGCGCTCAAAGGAAGACATGAAACTGCTACAGGAAAACACCAACAAAACAGGAAAAGCCACCAAAACGAGTGCCGCTAAGAAAAGGCAATTAAAGCTTAGGGAATGTTATGCAAAACGAAACTAAAACTGAACTGGCTGCAAAGTAAACAAAAACAGAATGCTGGACGACAGCAAAGACTTACAGCATGTGGAGCAGAGAGCGTCCACAAAGTACATTTGAACATGACATGACAATCAACAATGTCCACACAAATAAGGCTAAAAACAACTGAAATAGTCTTGATTGCCAAAACAAAGCAGGTGCGGGGAATAGCGCTCAAAGGAAGACATGAAACTGCTACAGGAAAACACCAACAAAAAAGGAAAAGCCACCAAAACGAGTGCCGCTAAGAAAAGGCAAATTAAAGATTAGGGAATGTTATGCAAAACAAAACTAAAACTGAACTGGCTGCAAAGTAAACAAAAACAGAATGCTGGACGACAGCAAAGACTTACAGCATGTGGAGCAGAGAGCGTCCACAAAGTACATCCGAACATGACATGACAATCAACAATGTCCACACAAATAAGAATAAAAACAACTGAAATAGTCTTGATTGCCAAAACAAAACAGGTGCGGGGAATAGCGCTCAAAGGAAGACATGAAACTGCTACAGGAAAACACCAACAAAACAGGAAAAGCCACCAAAACGAGTGCCGCTAAGAAAAGGCAATTAAAGCTTAGGGAATGTTATGCAAAACGAAACTAAAACTGAACTGGCTGCAAAGTAAACAAAAACAGAATGCTGGACGACAGCAAAGACTTACAGCATGTGGAGCAGAGAGCGTCCACAAAGTACATCCGAACATGACATGACAATCAACAATGTCCACACAAAGAAGGATAAAAACAACTGAAATTGTCTTGATTGCCAAAACAAAGCAGGTGCGGGGAATCGCGCTCAAAGGAAGACATGAAACTGCTACAGGAAAACACCAACAAAACAGGAAAAGCCACCAAAACGAGTGCCGCTAAGAAAAGGCAATTAAAGCTTAGGGAATGTTATGCAAAACGAAACTAAACCTGAACTGGCTGCAAAGTAAACAAAAACAGAATGCTGGACGACAGCAAAGACTTACAGCGTGTGGAGCAGAGAGCGTCCACAAAGTACATCCGAACATGACATGACAATCAACAATGTCCACACAAAGAAGGATAAAAACAACTGAAATTGTCTTGATTGCCAAAACAAAGCAGGTGCGGGGAATAGCGCTCAAAGGAAGACATGAAACTGCTACAGGAAAACACCAACAAAACAGGAAAAGCCACCAAAACGAGTGCCGCTAAGAAAAGGCAAATTAAAGATTAGGGAATGTTATGCAAAACGAAACTAAAACTGAACTGGCTACAAAGTAAACAAAAACAGAATGCTGGACGACAGCAAAGACTTACAGCATGTGGAGCAGAGAGCGTCCACAAAGTACATCCGAACATGACATGACAGTCAACAATGTCCACACAAAGAAGGATAAAAACAACTGAAATTGTCTTGATTGCCAAAACAAAACAGGTGCGGGGAATAGCGCTCAAAGGAAGACATGAAACTGCTACAGGAAAACACCAACAAAACAGGAAAAGCCACCAAAACGAGTGCCGCTAAGAAAAGGCAATTAAAGCTTAGGAAAGGCTATGCAAAACGAAACTAAAACTGAACTGGCTGCAAAGTAAACAAAAACAGAATGCTGGACGACAGCAAAGACTTACAGCGTGTGGAGCAGAGAGCGTCCACAAAGTACATCCGAACATGACATGACAATCAACAATGTCCACACAAAGAAGGATAAAAACAACTGAAATTGTCTTGATTGCCAAAACAAAACAGGTGCGGGGAATAGCGCTCAAAGGAAGACATGAAACTGCTACAGGAAAACACCAACAAAACAGGAAAAGCCACCAAAACGAGTGCCGCTAAGAAAAGGCAATTAAAGCTTAGGGAATGTTATGCGAAACGAAACTAAAACTGAACTGGCTGCAAAGTAAACAAAGACAGAATGCTGGACGACAGCAAAGACTTACAGCGTGTGGAGCAGAGAGCGTCCACAAAGTACATCCGAACATGACATGACAATCAACAATGTCCACACAAAGAAGGATAAAAACAACTGAAATTGTCTTGATTGCCAAAACAAAGCAGGTGCGGGGAATAGCGCTCAAAGGAAGACATGAAACTGCTACAGGAAAACACCAACAAAACAGGAAAAGCCACCAAAACGAGTGCCGCTAAGAAAAGGCAATTAAAGCTTAGGGAATGTTATGCAAAACGAAACTAAAACTGAACTGGCTGCAAAGTAAACAAAAACAGAATGCTGGACGACAGCAAAGACTTACAGCATGTGGAGCAGAGAGCGTCCACAAAGTACATCCGAACATGACATGACAATCAACAATGTCCACACAAAGAAGGATAAAAACAACTGGAATTGTCTTGATTGCCAAAACAAAACAGGTGCGGGGAATAGCGCTCAAAGGAAGACATGAAACTGCTACAGGAAAACACCAACAAAACAGGAAAAGCCACCAAAACGAGTGCCGCTAAGAAAAGGCAATTAAAGCTTAGGGAATGTTATGCAAAACGAAACTAAAACTGAACTGGCTGCAAAGTAAACAAAAACAGAATGCTGGACGACAGCAAAGACTTACAGCATGTGGAGCAGAGAGCGTCCACAAAGTACATCCGAACATGACATGACAATCAACAATGTCCACACAAAGAAGGATAAAAACAACTGAAATTGTCTTGATTGCCAAAACAAAGCAGGTGCGGGGAATAGCGCTCAAAGGAAGACATGAAACTGCTACAGGAAAACACCAACAAAACAGGAAAAGCCAACAAAACGAGTGCCGCTAAGAAAAGGCAAATTAAAGATTAGGGAATTTTATGCAAAACGAAACTAAAACTGAACTGGCTGCAAAGTAAACAAAAACAGAATGCTGGACGACAGCAAAGACTTACAGCGTGTGGAGCAGAGAGCGTCCACAAAGTACATCCGAACATGACATGACAATCAACAATGTCCACACAAAGAAGGATAAAAACAACTGAAACTATCTTGATTGCCAAAACAAAACAGGTGCGGGGAATAGCGCTCAAAGGAAGACATGAAACTGCTACAGGAAAACACCAACAAAACAGGAAAAGCCACCAAAAGGAGTGCCGCTAAGAAAAGGCAAATTAAAGATTAGGGAATGTTATGCAAAACGAAACTAAAACTGAACTGGCTGCAAAGTAAACAAAAACAGAATGCTGGACGACAGCAAAGACTTACAGCGTGTGGAGCAGAGACGGCGTCCACAAAGTACATCCGAACATGACATGATAATCAACAATGTCCACACAAAGAAGGATAAAAACAACTGAAATTGTCTTGATTGCCAAAACAAAACAGGTGCGGGGAATAGCGCTCAAAGGAAGACATGAAACTGCTACAGGAAAACACCAACAAAACAGGAAAAGCCACCAAAACGAGTGCCGCTAAGAAAAGGCAATTAAAGCTTAGGGAATGTTATGCAAAACGAAACTAAAACTGAACTGGCTGCAAAGTAAACAAAAACAGAATGCTGGACGACAGCAAAGACTTACAGCGTGTGGAGCAGAGACGGCGTCCACAAAGTACATCCGAACATGACATGACAATCAACAATGTCCACACAAATAAGGATAAAAACAACTGAAATAGTCTTGATTGCCAAAACAAAACAGGTGCGGGGAATAGCGCTCAAAGGAAGACATGAAACTGCTACAGGAAAACACCAACAAAACAGGAAAAGCCACCAAAACGAGTGGCGCTAAGAAAAGGCAATTAAAGCTTAGGGAATGTTATGCAAAACAAAACTAAAACTGAACTGGCTGCAAAGTAAACAAAAACAGAATGCTGGACGACAGCAAAGACTTACAGCGTGTGGAGCAGAGAGTGTCCACAAAGTACATCCGAACATGACATGACAATCAACAATGTCCACACAAAGAAGGATAAAAACAACTGAAATTGTCTTGATTGCCAAAACAAAACAGGTGCGGGTAATAGCGCTCAAAGGAAGACATGAAACTGCTACAGGAAAACACCCAACAAAACAGGAAAAGCCACCAAAACGAGTGCCGCTAAGAAAAGGCAATTAAAGCTTAGGGAATGTTATGCAAAACGAAACTAAATCTGAACTGGCTGCAAAGTAAACAAAAACAGAATGCTGGACGACAGCAAAGACTTACAGCGTGTGGAGCAAAGACGGCGTCCACAAAGTACATCCGAACATGACATGACAATCAACAATGTCCACACAAAGAAGGATAAAAACAACTGAAATTGTCTTGCTTGCCAAAACAAAACAGGTGCGGGGAATAGCGCTCAAAGGAAGACATGAAACTGCTACAGGAAAACACCAACAAAACAGGAAAAGCCACCAAAACGAGTGCCGCTAAGAAAAGGCAATTAAAGCTTAGGGAATGTTATGCAAAACGAAACTAAATCTGAACTGGCTGCAAAGTAAACAAAAACAGAATGCTGGACGACAGCAAAGACTTACAGCGTGTGGAGCAAAGACGGCGTCCACAAAGTACATCCGAACATGACATGACAATCAACAATGTCCACACAAAGAAGGATAAAAACAACTGAAATTGTCTTGCTTGCCAAAACAAAACAGGTGCGGGGAATAGCGCTCAAAGGAAGACATGAAACTGCTACAGGAAAACACCAACAAAACAGGAAAAGCCACCAAAACGAGTGCCGCTAAGAAAAGGCAATTAAAGCTTAGGGAATGTTATGCAAAACGAAACTAAAACTGAACTGGCTGCAAAGTAAACAAAAACAGAATGCTGGACGACAGCAAAGACTTACAGCATGTGGAGCAGAGAGCGTCCACAAAGTACATCCGAACATGACATGACAATCAACAATGTCCACACAAAGAAGGATAAAAACAACTGAAATTGTCTTGATTGCCAAAACAAAGCAGGTGCGGGGAATCGCGCTCAAAGGAAGACATGAAACTGCTACAGGAAAACACCAACAAAACAGGAAAAGCCACCAAAACGAGTGCCGCTAAGAAAAGGCAATTAAAGCTTAGGGAATGTTATGCAAAACGAAACTAAACCTGAACTGGCTGCAAAGTAAACAAAAACAGAATGCTGGACGACAGCAAAGACTTACAGCGTGTGGAGCAGAGAGCGTCCACAAAGTACATCCGAACATGACATGACAATCAACAATGTCCACACAAAGAAGGATAAAAACAACTGAAATTGTCTTGATTGCCAAAACAAAGCAGGTGCGGGGAATAGCGCTCAAAGGAAGACATGAAACTGCTACAGGAAAACACCAACAAAACAGGAAAAGCCACCAAAACGAGTGCCGCTAAGAAAAGGCAAATTAAAGATTAGGGAATGTTATGCAAAACGAAACTAAAACTGAACTGGCTACAAAGTAAACAAAAACAGAATGCTGGACGACAGCAAAGACTTACAGCATGTGGAGCAGAGAGCGTCCACAAAGTACATCCGAACATGACATGACAGTCAACAATGTCCACACAAAGAAGGATAAAAACAACTGAAATTGTCTTGATTGCCAAAACAAAACAGGTGCGGGGAATAGCGCTCAAAGGAAGACATGAAACTGCTACAGGAAAACACCAACAAAACAGGAAAAGCCACCAAAACGAGTGCCGCTAAGAAAAGGCAATTAAAGCTTAGGAAAGGCTATGCAAAACGAAACTAAAACTGAACTGGCTGCAAAGTAAACAAAAACAGAATGCTGGACGACAGCAAAGACTTACAGCGTGTGGAGCAGAGAGCGTCCACAAAGTACATCCGAACATGACATGACAATCAACAATGTCCACACAAAGAAGGATAAAAACAACTGAAATTGTCTTGATTGCCAAAACAAAACAGGTGCGGGGAATAGCGCTCAAAGGAAGACATGAAACTGCTACAGGAAAACACCAACAAAACAGGAAAAGCCACCAAAACGAGTGCCGCTAAGAAAAGGCAATTAAAGCTTAGGGAATGTTATGCGAAACGAAACTAAAACTGAACTGGCTGCAAAGTAAACAAAGACAGAATGCTGGACGACAGCAAAGACTTACAGCGTGTGGAGCAGAGAGCGTCCACAAAGTACATCCGAACATGACATGACAATCAACAATGTCCACACAAAGAAGGATAAAAACAACTGAAATTGTCTTGATTGCCAAAACAAAGCAGGTGCGGGGAATAGCGCTCAAAGGAAGACATGAAACTGCTACAGGAAAACACCAACAAAACAGGAAAAGCCACCAAAACGAGTGCCGCTAAGAAAAGGCAATTAAAGCTTAGGGAATGTTATGCAAAACGAAACTAAAACTGAACTGGCTGCAAAGTAAACAAAAACAGAATGCTGGACGACAGCAAAGACTTACAGCATGTGGAGCAGAGAGCGTCCACAAAGTACATCCGAACATGACATGACAATCAACAATGTCCACACAAAGAAGGATAAAAACAACTGGAATTGTCTTGATTGCCAAAACAAAACAGGTGCGGGGAATAGCGCTCAAAGGAAGACATGAAACTGCTACAGGAAAACACCAACAAAACAGGAAAAGCCACCAAAACGAGTGCCGCTAAGAAAAGGCAATTAAAGCTTAGGGAATGTTATGCAAAACGAAACTAAAACTGAACTGGCTGCAAAGTAAACAAAAACAGAATGCTGGACGACAGCAAAGACTTACAGCATGTGGAGCAGAGAGCGTCCACAAAGTACATCCGAACATGACATGACAATCAACAATGTCCACACAAAGAAGGATAAAAACAACTGAAATTGTCTTGATTGCCAAAACAAAGCAGGTGCGGGGAATAGCGCTCAAAGGAAGACATGAAACTGCTACAGGAAAACACCAACAAAACAGGAAAAGCCAACAAAACGAGTGCCGCTAAGAAAAGGCAAATTAAAGATTAGGGAATTTTATGCAAAACGAAACTAAAACTGAACTGGCTGCAAAGTAAACAAAAACAGAATGCTGGACGACAGCAAAGACTTACAGCGTGTGGAGCAGAGAGCGTCCACAAAGTACATCCGAACATGACATGACAATCAACAATGTCCACACAAAGAAGGATAAAAACAACTGAAACTATCTTGATTGCCAAAACAAAACAGGTGCGGGGAATAGCGCTCAAAGGAAGACATGAAACTGCTACAGGAAAACACCAACAAAACAGGAAAAGCCACCAAAAGGAGTGCCGCTAAGAAAAGGCAAATTAAAGATTAGGGAATGTTATGCAAAACGAAACTAAAACTGAACTGGCTGCAAAGTAAACAAAAACAGAATGCTGGACGACAGCAAAGACTTACAGCGTGTGGAGCAGAGACGGCGTCCACAAAGTACATCCGAACATGACATGATAATCAACAATGTCCACACAAAGAAGGATAAAAACAACTGAAATTGTCTTGATTGCCAAAACAAAACAGGTGCGGGGAATAGCGCTCAAAGGAAGACATGAAACTGCTACAGGAAAACACCAACAAAACAGGAAAAGCCACCAAAACGAGTGCCGCTAAGAAAAGGCAATTAAAGCTTAGGGAATGTTATGCAAAACGAAACTAAAACTGAACTGGCTGCAAAGTAAACAAAAACAGAATGCTGGACGACAGCAAAGACTTACAGCGTGTGGAGCAGAGACGGCGTCCACAAAGTACATCCGAACATGACATGACAATCAACAATGTCCACACAAATAAGGATAAAAACAACTGAAATAGTCTTGATTGCCAAAACAAAACAGGTGCGGGGAATAGCGCTCAAAGGAAGACATGAAACTGCTACAGGAAAACACCAACAAAACAGGAAAAGCCACCAAAACGAGTGGCGCTAAGAAAAGGCAATTAAAGCTTAGGGAATGTTATGCAAAACAAAACTAAAACTGAACTGGCTGCAAAGTAAACAAAAACAGAATGCTGGACGACAGCAAAGACTTACAGCGTGTGGAGCAGAGAGTGTCCACAAAGTACATCCGAACATGACATGACAATCAACAATGTCCACACAAAGAAGGATAAAAACAACTGAAATTGTCTTGATTGCCAAAACAAAACAGGTGCGGGTAATAGCGCTCAAAGGAAGACATGAAACTGCTACAGGAAAACACCCAACAAAACAGGAAAAGCCACCAAAACGAGTGCCGCTAAGAAAAGGCAATTAAAGCTTAGGGAATGTTATGCAAAACGAAACTAAATCTGAACTGGCTGCAAAGTAAACAAAAACAGAATGCTGGACGACAGCAAAGACTTACAGCGTGTGGAGCAAAGACGGCGTCCACAAAGTACATCCGAACATGACATGACAATCAACAATGTCCACACAAAGAAGGATAAAAACAACTGAAATTGTCTTGCTTGCCAAAACAAAACAGGTGCGGGGAATAGCGCTCAAAGGAAGACATGAAACTGCTACAGGAAAACACCAACAAAACAGGAAAAGCCACCAAAACGAGTGCCGCTAAGAAAAGGCAATTAAAGCTTAGGGAATGTTATGCAAAACGAAACTAAATCTGAACTGGCTGCAAAGTAAACAAAAACAGAATGCTGGACGACAGCAAAGACTTACAGCGTGTGGAGCAAAGACGGCGTCCACAAAGTACATCCGAACATGACATGACAATCAACAATGTCCACACAAAGAAGGATAAAAACAACTGAAATTGTCTTGCTTGCCAAAACAAAACAGGTGCGGGGAATAGCGCTCAAAGGAAGACATGAAACTGCTACAGGAAAACACCAACAAAACAGGAAAAGCCACCAAAACGAGTGCCGCTAAGAAAAGGCAATTAAAGCTTAGGGAATGTTATGCAAAACGAAACTAAAACTGAACTGGCTGCAAAGTAAACAAAAACAGAATGCTGGACGACAGCAAAGACTTACAGCGTGTGGAGCAGAGACGGCGTCCACAAAGTACATCCGAACATGACATGACAATCAACAATGTCCACACAAAGAAGGATAAAAACAACTGAAATTGTCTTGATTGCCAAAACAAAGCAGGTGCAGGGAATAGCGCTCAAAGGAAGACATGAAACTGCTACAGGAAAACACCCAACAAAACAGGAAAAGCCACCAAAACGAGTGCCGCTAAGAAAAGGCAATTGAAGCTTAGGGAATGTTATGCAAAACGAAACTAAAACTGAACTGGCTGCAAAGTAAACAAAAACACAATGCTGGACGACAGCAAAGACTTACAGCGTGTGGAGCAGAGAGCGTCCACAAAGTACATCCGAACATGACATGACAGTCAACAATGTCCACACAAAGAAGGATAAAAACAACTGAAATTGTCTTGATTGCCAAAACAAAACAGGTTCGGGGAATAGCGCTCATAGGAAGACATGAAACTGCTACAGGAAAACACCAACAAAACAGGAAAAGCCACCAAAACGAGTGCCGCTAAGAAAAGGCAATTAAAGCTTAGGGAATGTTATGCAAAACGAAACTAAAACTGAACTGGCTGCAAAGTCAACAAAAACAGAATGCTGGACGACAGCAAAGACTTACAGCGTGTGGAGCAGAGAGCGTCCACAAAGTACATCCGAACATGACATGACAATCAACAATGTCCACACAAAGAAGGATAAAAACAACTGAAATAGTCTTGATTGCCAAAACAAAGCAGGTGCGGGGAATGGTGCTCAAAGGAAGACATGAAACTGCTACAGGAAAACACCAACAAAACAGGAAAAGCCACCAAAACGAGTGCCGCTAAGAAAAGGCAATTAAAGCTTAGGGAATGTTATGCAAAACGAAACTAAAACTGAACTGGCTGCAAAGTAAACAAAAACAGAATGCTGGACGACAGCAAAGACTTACAGCATATGGAGCAGAGAGCGTCCACAAAGTACATCCGAACATGACATGACAATCAACAATGTCCACACAAAGAAGGATAAAAACAACTGAAATTGTCTTGATTGCCAAAACAAAGCAGGTGCGGGGAATGGTGCTCAAAGGAAGACATGAAACTGCTACAGGAAAACACCAACAAAACAGGAAAAGCCACCAAAACGAGTGCCGCTAAGAAAAGGCAATTAAAGCTTAGGGAATGTTATGCAAAACGAAACTAAAACTGAACTGGCTGCAAAGTAAACAAAAACAGAATGCTGGACGACAGCAAAGACTTACAGCGTGTGGAGCAGAGACGGCGTCCACAAAGTACATCCGAACATGACATGACAATCAACAATGTCCACACAAAGAAGGATAAAAACAACTGAAATATTCTTGATTGCCAAAACAAAGCAGGTGCGGGTAATAGCGCTCAAAGGAAGACATAAAACTGCTACAGGAAAACACCAACAAAACAGGAAAAGCCACCAAAACGAGTACCGCTAAGAAAAGGCAATTAAAGTTTAGGGAATGTTATGCAAAACGAAACTAAAACTGAACTGGCTGCAAAGTAAACAAAAACAGAATGCTGGACGACAGCAAAGACTTACAGCATGTGGAGCAGAGAGCGTCCACAAAGTACATCCGAACATGACATGACAATCAACAATGTCCACACAAAGAAGGATAAAAACAACTGAAATTGTCTTGATTGCCAAAACAAAGCAGGTGCGGGTAATAGCGCTCAAAGGAAGACATGAAACTGCTACAGGAAAACACCAACAAAACAGGAAAAGCCACCAAAAGGAGTGCCGCTAAGAAAAGGCAAATTAAAGCTTAGGGAATGTTATGCAAAACGAAACTAAAACTGAACTGGCTGCAAAGTAAACAAAAACAGAATGCTGGACGACAGCAAAGACTTACAGCGTGTGGAGCAGAGAGCGTCCACAAAGTACATCCGAACATGACATGACAATCAACAATGTCCACACAAAGAAGGATAAAAACAACTGAAATTGTCTTGATTGCCAAAACAAAACAGGTGCGGGGAATAGCGCTCAAAGGAAGACATGAAACTGCTACAGGAAAACACCAACAAAACAGGAAAAGCCACCAAAACGAGTGCCGCTAAGAAAAGGCAATTAAAGCTTAGGGAATGTTATGCAAAACGAAACTAAAACTGAACTGGCTGCAAAGTAAACAAAAACAGAATGCTGGACGACAGCAAAGACTTACAGCATGTGGAGCAGAGAGCGTCCACAAAGTACATCCGAACATGACATGACAATAAACAATGTCCACACAAAGAAGGATAAAAACAACTGAAATTGTCTTGATTGCCAAAACAAAGCAGGTGCGGGTAATAGCGCTCAAAGGAAGACATGAAACTGCTACAGGAAAACACCAACAAAACAGGAAAAGCCACCAAAACGAGTGCCGCTAAGAAAAGGCAATTAAAGCTTAGGGAATGTTATGCAAAACTAAACTAAAACTGAACTGGCTGCAAAGTAAACAAAAACAGAATGCTGGACGACAGCAAAGACTTACAGCGTGTGGAGCAGAGACGGCGTCCACAAAGTACATCCGAACATGACATGACAATCAACAATGTCCACACAAAGAAGGATAAAAACAACTGAAATTGTCTTGATTGCCAAAACAAAACAGGTGCGGGGAATAGCGCTCAAAGGAAGACATGAAACTGCTACAGGAAAACACCAACAAAACAGGAAAAGCCACCAAAACGAGTGCCGCTAAGAAAAGGCAATTAAAGCTTAGGGAATGTTATGCAAAACGAAACTAAAATTGAACTGGCTGCAAAGTAAACAAAAACAGAATGCTGGACGACAGCAAAGACTTACAGCATGTGGAGCAGAGAGCGTCCACAAAGTACATCCGAACATGACATGACAATCAACAATGTCCACACAAAGAAGGATAAAAACAACTGACATTGTCTTGATTGCCAAAACAAAGCAGGTGCGGGGAATAGCGCTCAAAGGAAGACATGAAACTGCTACAGGAAAACACCAACAAAACAGGAAAAGCCACCAAAACGAGTGCCGCTAAGAAAAGGCAATTAAAGCTTAGGGAATGTTATGCAAAACGAAACTAAAACTGAACTGGCTGCAAAGTAAACAAAAACAGAATGCTGGACGACAGCAAAGACTTACAGCATGTGGAGCAGAGAGCGTCCACAAAGTACATCCGAACATGACATGACAATCAACAATGTCCACACAAATAAGGATAAAAACAACTGAAATAGCCTTGATTGCCAAAACAAAGCAGGTGCGGGTAATAGCGCTCAAAGGAAGACATGAAACTGCTGCAGGAAAATACCAACAAAACAGGAAAAGCCACCAAAACAAGTGCCGCTAAGAAAAGGCAATTAAAGCTTAGGGAATGTTATGCAAAACGAAACTAAAACTGAACTGGCTGCAAAGTAAACAAAAACAGAATGCTGGACGACAGCAAAGACTTACAGCGTGTGGAGCAGAGACGGCGTCCACAAAGTACATCCGAACATGACATGACAATCAACAATGTCCACACAAAGAAGGATAAAAACAACTGAAATGGTCTTGATTGCCAAAACAAAGCAGGTGCGGGGAATAGCGCTCAAAGGAAGACATGAAACTGCTACAGGAAAACACCAACAAAACAGGAAAAGCCACCAAAACGAGTGCCGCTAAGAAAAGGCAATTAAAGCTTAGGGAATGTTATGCAAAACGAAACTAAAACTGAACTGGCTGCAAAGTAAACAAAAACAGAATGCTGGACGACAGCAAAGACTTACAGCGTATGGAGCAGAGACGGCGTCCACAAAGTACATCCGAACATGACATGACAATCAACAATGTCCACACAAATAAGGATAAAAACAACTGAAATAGTCTTGATTGCCAAAACAAAGCAGGTGCGGGGAATAGCGCTCAAAGGAAGACATGAAACTGCTACAGGAAAACACCAACAAAACAGGAAAAGCCACCAAAACGAGTGCCGCTAAGAAAAGGCAATTAAAGCTTAGGGAATGTTATGCAAAACGAAACTAAAACTGAACAGGCTGCAAAGTAAACAAAAACAGAATGCTGGACGACAGCAAAGACTTACAGCGTGTGGAGCAGAGACGGCGTCCACAAAGTACATCCGAACATGACATGACAATCAACAATGTCCACACAAAGAAGGATAAAAACAACTGAAATTGTCTTGATTGCCAAAACAAAGCAGGTGCGGGGAATAGCGCTCAAAGGAAGACATGAAACTGCTACAGGAAAACACCAACAAAACAGGAAAAGCCACCAAAACGAGTGCCGCTACGAAAAGGCAATTAAAGCTTAGGGAATGTTATGCAAAACGAAACTAAAACTGAACTGGCTGCAAAGTAAACAAAAACAGAATGCTGGACGACAGCAAAGACTTACAGCATGTGGAGCAGAGAGCGTCCACAAAGTACATCCGAACATGACATGACAATCAACAATGTCAACACAAAGAAGGATAAAAACAACTGAAATTGTCTTGGTTGCCAAAACAAAACAGGTGCGGGGAATAGCGCTCTAAGGAAGACATGAAACTGCTACAGGAAAACACCAACAAAACAGGAAAAGCCACCAAAACGAGTGCCGCTAAGAAAAGGCAATTAAAGCTTAGGGAATGTTATGCAAAACGAAACTAAAAGTGAACTGGCTGCAAAGTAAACAAAAACAGAATGCTGGACGACAGCAAAGACTTACAGCGTGTGGAGCAGAGAGCGTCCACAAAGTACATCCGAACATGACATGACAATCAACAATGTCCACACAAAGAAGGATAAAAACAACTGAAATGGTCTTGATTGCCAAAACAAAGCAGGTGCGGGGAATAGCGCTCAAAGGAAGACATGAAACTGCTACAGGAAAACACCAACAAAACAGGAAAAGCCACCAAAATAGGAGCACGGGTGCCGCTAAGAAAAGGCAATTTAAAGCTTAGGCAATGTTATGCAAAACGAAACTAAAACTGAACTGGCTGAAAAGTAAACAAAAACAGAATGCTGGACGACAGCAAAGACTTACAGCATGTGGAGCAGAGAGCGTCCACAAAGTACATCCGAACATGACATGACAATCAACAATGTCCACACAAAGAAGGATAAAAACAACTGAAATTGTCTTGATTGCCAAAACAAAACAGGTTCGGGGAATAGCGCTCATAGGAAGACATGAAACTGCTACAGGAAAACACCAACAAAACAGGAAAAGCCACCAAAACGAGTGCCACTAAGAAAAGGCAAATTAAAGATTAGGGAATGTTATGCAAAACGAAACTAAAACTGAACTGGCTGCAAAGTAAACAAAAACAGAATGCTGGACGACAGCAAAGACTTACAGCGTGTGGAGCAGAGACGGCGTACACAAGTACATCCGAACATGACATGACAATCAACAATGTCCACACAAAGAAGGATGAAAACAACTGAAATTGTCTTGATTGCCAAAACAAAACAGGTGCGGGGAATCGCGCTCAAAGGAAGACATGAAACTGCTACAGGAAAACACCAACAAAACAGGAAAAGCCACCAAAACGAGTGCCGCTAAGAAAAGGCAATTAAAGCTTAGGGAATGTTATGCAAAACGAAACTAAAACTGAACTGGCTGCAAAGTAAACAAAAACAGAATGCTGGACGACAGCAAAGACTTACAGCGTGTGGAGCAGAGACGGCGTCCACAAAGTACATCCGAACATGACATGACAATCAACAATGAAGGATAAAAACAACTGAAATTGTCTTGATTGCCAAAACAAAGCAGGTGCGGGGAATAGCGCTCAAAGGAAGACATGAAGCTGCTACAGGAAAACACCAACAAAACAGGAAAAGCCACCAAAACGAGTGCCGCTAAGAAAAGGCAATTAAAGCTTAGGGAATGTTATGCAAAACGAAACTAAAACTGAACTGGCTGCAAAGTAAACAAAAACAGAATGCTGGACGACAGCAAAGACTTACAGCGTGTGGAGCAGAGACGGCGTCCACAAAGTACATCCGAACATGACATGACAATCAACAATGTCCACACAAAGAAGGATAAAAACAACTGAAATATTCTTGATTGCCAAAACAAAGCAGGTGCGGGTAATAGCGCTCAAAGGAAGACATAAAACTGCTACAGGAAAACACCAACAAAACAGGAAAAGCCACCAAAACGAGTACCGCTAAGAAAAGGCAATTAAAGTTTAGGGAATGTTATGCAAAACGAAACTAAAACTGAACTGGCTGCAAAGTAAACAAAAACAGAATGCTGGACGACAGCAAAGACTTACAGCATGTGGAGCAGAGAGCGTCCACAAAGTACATCCGAACATGACATGACAATCAACAATGTCCACACAAAGAAGGATAAAAACAACTGAAATGGTCTTGATTGCCAAAACAAAACAGGTGCGGGGAATAGCGCTCAAAGGAAGACATGAAACTGCTACAGGAAAACACCAACAAAACAGGAAAAGCCACCAAAAGGAGTGCCGCTAAGAAAAGGCAAATTAAAGCTTAGGGAATGTTATGCAAAACGAAACTAAAACTGAACTGGCTGCAAAGTAAACAAAAACAGAATGCTGGACGACAGCAAAGACTTACAGCGTGTGGAGCAGAGAGCGTCCACAAAGTACATCCGAACATGACATGACAATCAACAATGTCCACACAAAGAAGGATAAAAACAACTGAAATTGTCTTGATTGCCAAAACAAAACAGGTGCGGGGAATAGCGCTCAAAGGAAGACATGAAACTGCTACAGGAAAACACCAACAAAACAGGAAAAGCCACCAAAACGAGTGCCGCTAAGAAAAGGCAATTAAAGCTTAGGGAATGTTATGCAAAACGAAACTAAAACTGAACTGGCTGCAAAGTAAACAAAAACAGAATGCTGGACGACAGCAAAGACTTACAGCATGTGGAGCAGAGAGCGTCCACAAAGTACATCCGAACATGACATGACAATAAACAATGTCCACACAAAGAAGGATAAAAACAACTGAAATTGTCTTGATTGCCAAAACAAAGCAGGTGCGGGTAATAGCGCTCAAAGGAAGACATGAAACTGCTACAGGAAAACACCAACAAAACAGGAAAAGCCACCAAAACGAGTGCCGCTAAGAAAAGGCAATTAAAGCTTAGGGAATGTTATGCAAAACTAAACTAAAACTGAACTGGCTGCAAAGTAAACAAAAACAGAATGCTGGACGACAGCAAAGACTTACAGCGTGTGGAGCAGAGACGGCGTCCACAAAGTACATCCGAACATGACATGACAATCAACAATGTCCACACAAAGAAGGATAAAAACAACTGAAATTGTCTTGATTGCCAAAACAAAACAGGTGCGGGGAATAGCGCTCAAAGGAAGACATGAAACTGCTACAGGAAAACACCAACAAAACAGGAAAAGCCACCAAAACGAGTGCCGCTAAGAAAAGGCAATTAAAGCTTAGGGAATGTTATGCAAAACGAAACTAAAATTGAACTGGCTGCAAAGTAAACAAAAACAGAATGCTGGACGACAGCAAAGACTTACAGCATGTGGAGCAGAGAGCGTCCACAAAGTACATCCGAACATGACATGACAATCAACAATGTCCACACAAAGAAGGATAAAAACAACTGACATTGTCTTGATTGCCAAAACAAAGCAGGTGCGGGGAATAGCGCTCAAAGGAAGACATGAAACTGCTACAGGAAAACACCAACAAAACAGGAAAAGCCACCAAAACGAGTGCCGCTAAGAAAAGGCAATTAAAGCTTAGGGAATGTTATGCAAAACGAAACTAAAACTGAACTGGCTGCAAAGTAAACAAAAACAGAATGCTGGACGACAGCAAAGACTTACAGCATGTGGAGCAGAGAGCGTCCACAAAGTACATCCGAACATGACATGACAATCAACAATGTCCACACAAATAAGGATAAAAACAACTGAAATAGCCTTGATTGCCAAAACAAAGCAGGTGCGGGTAATAGCGCTCAAAGGAAGACATGAAACTGCTGCAGGAAAATACCAACAAAACAGGAAAAGCCACCAAAACAAGTGCCGCTAAGAAAAGGCAATTAAAGCTTAGGGAATGTTATGCAAAACGAAACTAAAACTGAACTGGCTGCAAAGTAAACAAAAACAGAATGCTGGACGACAGCAAAGACTTACAGCGTGTGGAGCAGAGACGGCGTCCACAAAGTACATCCGAACATGACATGACAATCAACAATGTCCACACAAAGAAGGATAAAAACAACTGAAATGGTCTTGATTGCCAAAACAAAGCAGGTGCGGGGAATAGCGCTCAAAGGAAGACATGAAACTGCTACAGGAAAACACCAACAAAACAGGAAAAGCCACCAAAACGAGTGCCGCTAAGAAAAGGCAATTAAAGCTTAGGGAATGTTATGCAAAACGAAACTAAAACTGAACTGGCTGCAAAGTAAACAAAAACAGAATGCTGGACGACAGCAAAGACTTACAGCGTATGGAGCAGAGACGGCGTCCACAAAGTACATCCGAACATGACATGACAATCAACAATGTCCACACAAATAAGGATAAAAACAACTGAAATAGTCTTGATTGCCAAAACAAAGCAGGTGCGGGGAATAGCGCTCAAAGGAAGACATGAAACTGCTACAGGAAAACACCAACAAAACAGGAAAAGCCACCAAAACGAGTGCCGCTAAGAAAAGGCAATTAAAGCTTAGGGAATGTTATGCAAAACGAAACTAAAACTGAACTGGCTGCAAAGTAAACAAAAACAGAATGCTGGACGACAGCAAAGACTTACAGCGTGTGGAGCAGAGAGCGTCCACAAAGTACATCCGAACATGACATGACAATCAACAATGTCCACACAAAGAAGGATAAAAACAACTGAAATTGTCTTGATTGCCAAAACAAAACAGGTGCGGGGAATAGCGCTCAAAGGAAGACATGAAACTGCTACAGGAAAACACCAACAAAACAGGAAAAGCCACCAAAACGAGTGCCGCTAAGAAAAGGCAATTAAAGCTTAGGGAATGTTATGCAAAACGAAACTAAAACTGAACTGGCTGCAAAGAAAACAAAAACAGAATGCTGGACGACAGCAAAGACTTACAGCGTGTGGAGCAGAGAGCGTCCACAAAGTACATCCGAACATGACATGACAATCAACAATGTCCACACAAAGAAGGATAAAAACAACTGAAATTGTCTTGATTGCCAAAACATAACAGGTGCGGGGAATAGCGCTCAAAGGAAGACATGAAACTGCTACAGGAAAACACCAACAAAACAGGAAAAGCCACCAAAACGAGTGCCGCTAAGAAAAGGCAATTAAAGCTTAGGGAATGTTATGCAAAACGAAACTAAAACTGAACAGGCTGCAAAGTAAACAAAAACAGAATGCTGGACGACAGCAAAGACTTACAGCGTGTGGAGCAGAGACGGCGTCCACAAAGTACATCCGAACATGACATGACAATCAACAATGTCCACACAAAGAAGGATAAAAACAACTGAAATTGTCTTGATTGCCAAAACAAAGCAGGTGCGGGGAATAGCGCTCAAAGGAAGACATGAAACTGCTACAGGAAAACACCAACAAAACAGGAAAAGCCACCAAAACGAGTGCCGCTACGAAAAGGCAATTAAAGCTTAGGGAATGTTATGCAAAACGAAACTAAAACTGAACTGGCTGCAAAGTAAACAAAAACAGAATGCTGGACGACAGCAAAGACTTACAGCATGTGGAGCAGAGAGCGTCCACAAAGTACATCCGAACATGACATGACAATCAACAATGTCAACACAAAGAAGGATAAAAACAACTGAAATTGTCTTGGTTGCCAAAACAAAACAGGTGCGGGGAATAGCGCTCTAAGGAAGACATGAAACTGCTACAGGAAAACACCAACAAAACAGGAAAAGCCACCAAAACGAGTGCCGCTAAGAAAAGGCAATTAAAGCTTAGGGAATGTTATGCAAAACGAAACTAAAAGTGAACTGGCTGCAAAGTAAACAAAAACAGAATGCTGGACGACAGCAAAGACTTACAGCGTGTGGAGCAGAGAGCGTCCACAAAGTACATCCGAACATGACATGACAATCAACAATGTCCACACAAAGAAGGATAAAAACAACTGAAATGGTCTTGATTGCCAAAACAAAGCAGGTGCGGGGAATAGCGCTCAAAGGAAGACATGAAACTGCTACAGGAAAACACCAACAAAACAGGAAAAGCCACCAAAATAGGAGCACGGGTGCCGCTAAGAAAAGGCAATTTAAAGCTTAGGCAATGTTATGCAAAACGAAACTAAAACTGAACTGGCTGAAAAGTAAACAAAAACAGAATGCTGGACGACAGCAAAGACTTACAGCATGTGGAGCAGAGAGCGTCCACAAAGTACATCCGAACATGACATGACAATCAACAATGTCCACACAAAGAAGGATAAAAACAACTGAAATTGTCTTGATTGCCAAAACAAAACAGGTTCGGGGAATAGCGCTCATAGGAAGACATGAAACTGCTACAGGAAAACACCAACAAAACAGGAAAAGCCACCAAAAGGAGTGCCACTAAGAAAAGGCAAATTAAAGATTAGGGAATGTTATGCAAAACGAAACTAAAACTGAACTGGCTGCAAAGTAAACAAAAACAGAATGCTGGACGACAGCAAAGACTTACAGCGTGTGGAGCAGAGACGGCGTACACAAGTACATCCGAACATGACATGACAATCAACAATGTCCACACAAAGAAGGATGAAAACAACTGAAATTGTCTTGATTGCCAAAACAAAACAGGTGCGGGGAATCGCGCTCAAAGGAAGACATGAAACTGCTACAGGAAAACACCAACAAAACAGGAAAAGCCACCAAAACGAGTGCCGCTAAGAAAAGGCAATTAAAGCTTAGGGAATGTTATGCAAAACGAAACTAAAACTGAACTGGCTGCAAAGTAAACAAAAACAGAATGCTGGACGACAGCAAAGACTTACAGCGTGTGGAGCAGAGACGGCGTCCACAAAGTACATCCGAACATGACATGACAATCAACAATGAAGGATAAAAACAACTGAAATTGTCTTGATTGCCAAAACAAAGCAGGTGCGGGGAATAGCGCTCAAAGGAAGACATGAAGCTGCTACAGGAAAACACCAACAAAACAGGAAAAGCCACCAAAACGAGTGCCGCTAAGAAAAGGCAATTAAAGCTTAGGGAATGTTATGCAAAACGAAACTAAAACTGAACTGGCTGCAAAGTAAACAAAAACAGAATGCTGGACGACAGCAAAGACTTACAGCGTGTGGAGCAGAGAGCGTCCACAAAGTACATCCGAACATGACATGACAATCAACAATGTCCACACAAAGAAGGATAAAAACAACTGAAATTGTCTTGATTGCCAAAACAAAACAGGTGCGGGGAATAGCGCTCAAAGGAAGACATGAAACTGCTACAGGAAAACACCAACAAAACAGGAAAAGCCACCAAAACCAGTGCCGCTAAGAAAAGGCAATTAAAGCTTAGGGAATGTTATGCAAAACGAAACTAAAACTGAACTGGCTGCAAAGTAAACAAAAACAGAATGCTGGACGACAGCAAAGACTTACAGTGTGTGGAGCAGAGAGCGTCCACAAAGTACATCCGAACATGACATGACAATCAACAATGTCCACACAAAGAAGGATAAAAACAACTGAAATTGTCTTGATTGCCAAAACAAAACAGGTTCGGGGAATAGCGCTCAAAGGAAGACATGAAACTCCATCCATTTTCTACCGCTTGTACAGTAAAACACCAACAAAACAGGAAAAGCCACCAAAATAGGAGCACGAGTGCCGCTAAGAAAAGGCAATTAAAGCTTAGGGAAGGCTATGCAAAACGAAACTAAAACTGAACTGGCTGCAAAGTAAACAAAAACAGAATGCTGGACGACAGCAAAGACTTACAGCGTGTGGCGCAAACGGCGTCCACAAAGTACATCCATACATGACATGACAATCAACAACAAAAGACAAGAACTAAAACACTACACACAGGAAAACACCAACAAATTGAAAGTAAGTCAGGGTGTGATGTGACAGGTGATGACAGTACACCTACTTCGAGACAAGAGCTATAGTCATGCATGCTTGGTTATGGTCGGAATTCATATCCAACACTTGCGAGAACAACTTTTTAATTTTTTTTAAGGATTTCTGCTGGTAGTGTGCACTCCGGATTTTTTTCCAATGAAAAAAATGTGCATTGGCTCAAAAAAGGTTGAACAACACCCGCTTAAAGTACACCATTTTTTGATGGAGCTGTGGAATGAGTTGGTGCAAGTGCATGTGGCCACACAAATCCTGCAGATTGTCTCAATGAAACGTCATCTCTAAGACATGCATACTGTACATACATACATACATACATACTGTACATACCTGTGTACTGTCGGAGGCAGATATTTACATATATCCGAATTTAAGTGTTACTTCTTTTATTTCATAGTCATATTTGAAAACAGCTGGTGTTTTCCATTTCTTCGGTTTCTGTTAGTCTGCAAGTAAACTGTGTGTGTTAACCTTGAAACTTTGGAATGTAAGAAGGAGAGATAATGTGCATGTGTTTTGACTAGAGAGATTTAAGAGGGGAGAGGGTTTTGGTCGGGGGGGACAGACCATCTTAGCGGGGCGATCCGAATGTTCTATGCTGTCTCTGTCAATGTATACAGGTAAAAGCCAGTAAATTAGAATATTTTGGAAAAACTTGATTTATTTCAGTAATTGCATTCAAAAGGTGTAACTTGTACATTATATTTATTCATTGCACACAGACTGATGCATTCAAATGTTTATTTCATTTAATTTTGATGATTTGAAGTGGCAACAAATGAAAATCCAAAATTCCGTGTGTCACAAAATTAGAATATTACTTAAGGCTAATACAAAAAAGGGATTTTTAGAAATGTTGGCCAACTGAAAAGTATGAAAATGAAAAATATGAGCATGTACAATACTCAATACTTGGTTGGAGCTCCTTTTGCCTCAATTACTGCGTTAATGCGGCGTGGCATGGAGTCGATGAGTTTCTGGCACTGCTCAGGTGTTATGAGAGCCCAGGTTGCTCTGATAGTGGCCTTCAACTCTTCTGCGTTTTTGGGTCTGGCATTCTGCATCTTCCTTTTCACAATACCCCACAGATTTTCTATGGGGCTAAGGTCAGGGGAGTTGGCGGGCCAATTTAGAACAGAAATACCATGGTCCGTAAACCAGGCACGGGTAGATTTTGCGCTGTGTGCAGGCGCCGAGTCCTGTTGGAACTTGAAATCTCCATCTCCATAGAGCAGGTCAGCAGCAGGAAGCATGAAGTGCTCTAAAACTTGCTGGTAGACGGCTGCGTTGACCCTGGATCTCAGGAAACAGAGTGGACCGACACCAGCAGATGACATGGCACCCAAAACCATCACCCAACCATGCAAATTTTGCATTTCCTTTGGAAATCGAGGTCCCAGAGTCTGGAGGAAGACAGGAGAGGCACAGGATCCACGTTGCCTGAAGTCTAGTGTAAAGTTTCCACCATCAGTGATGGTTTGGGGTGCCATGTCATCTGCTGGTGTCGGTCCACTCTGTTTCCTGAGATCCAGGGTCAACGCAGCCGTCTACCAGCAAGTTTTAGAGCACTTCATGCTTCCTGCTGCTGACCTGCTCTATGGAGATGGAGATTTCAAGTTCCAACAGGACTTGGCGCCTGCACACAGCGCAAAATCTACCCGTGCCTGGTTTACGGACCATGGTATTTCTGTTCTAAATTGGCCCGCCAACTCCCCTGACCTTAGCCCCATAGAAAATCTGTGGGGTATTGTGAAAAGGAAGATGCAGAATGCCAGACCCAAAAACGCAGAAGAGTTGAAGGCCACTATCAGAGCAACCTGGGCTCTCATAACACCTGAGCAGTGCCAGAAACTCATCGACTCCATGCCACGCCGCATTAACGCAGTAATTGAGGCAAAAGGAGCTCCAACCAAGTATTGAGTATTGTACATGCTCATATTTTTCATTTTCATACTTTTCAGTTGGCCAACATTTCTAAAAATCCCTTTTTTGTATTAGCCTTAAGTAATATTCTAATTTTGTGACACACGGAATTTTGGATTTTCATTTGTTGCCACTTCAAATCATCAAAATTAAATGAAATAAACATTTGAATGCATCAGTCTGTGTGCAATGAATAAATATAATGTACAAGTTACACCTTTTGAATGCAATTACTGAAATAAATCAAGTTTTTCAAAATATTCTAATTTACTGGCTTTTACCTGTATATTACAAAATACCTATTCTGTCTCTGGTGGTTTTTCAACTCAGCTTTAAGTGTCGTAAAGAGCTTGGGAGCGACTTGTGACTTGAATTCCCTGGGAGGAACAACTGGTCCAAAACGCAACAGTACATACATACATACTGTACATACATGTGTACATACATACATACATACTGTACATACATGTGTACAAACATACATACTGTACATACATGTGTACATACATACATACTGTACATACTTCATACTTGCCAACCCTCCCGATTTTCCCGGGAGAGTCCCGAATTTCAGTGCCCCTCCCGAAAATCTCCCGGGGCCACCATTCTCACAAATTTCTCCCGATTTCCAACCCGGGCAACAATATCGCTACACCGTCCTTCACTGGGCGCCATTTCCGGTCGGACAATAATAACGGTTACACCTCGAAGTCAAGCGCGGCAATCAGAACAGAAGAAGAAGAAGAGACATGGCGACGACGAGTAAGAAGAAGAAGTACGCTTGCAAGTTCCAAAATGATTGGAACAAAGAATTTCAGTTCATCCAGGACAGCTGGAAGGGGAAAGGGTGTGCTGCCTGCACATTTTGTAGATCAGACTTCTCCATCGGGGGCAGTACCTCTGGATTGGCAGACCGGGGTGGTGGTTCCTCTCTTTAAGAAGGGGAACCGGAGGGTGTGTTCTAACTATCGTGGGATCACACTCCTCAGCCTTCCCGGTAAGGTCTATTCAGGTGTACTGGAGAGGAGGCTACGCCGGATAGTCCAACCTCGGATTCAGGAGGAACAGTGTGGTTTTCGTCCTGGTCGTGGAACTGTGGACCAGCTCTATACTCTGGGCAGGGTCCTTGAGGGTGCATGGGAGTTTGCCCAACCAGTCTACATGTGTTTTGTGGACTTGGAGAAGGCATTCGACCGTGTCCCTCGGGAAGTCCTGTGGGGAGTGCTCAGAGAGTATGGGGTATCGGACTGTCTGATTTTGGCGGTTCGCTCCCTGTATGATCAGTATCAGAGCTTGGTCCGCATTGCCGGTAGTAAGTCGGACACGTTTCCAGTGAGGGTTGGACTCCGCCAAGGCTGCCCTTTGTCACCCATTCTGTTCTGAACTTTTATGGACAGAATTTCTAGGCGCAGTCAAGGCGTTGAGGGGATCTGGTTTGGTGGCTGCAGGATTAGGTCTCTGCTTTTTGCAGATGATGTGGTCCTGATGGCTTCCTCCGGCCAAGATCTTCAGCTCTCACTGGATCGGTTCGCAGCCGAGTGTGAAGCGACTGGGATGAGAATCAGCACCTCCAAGTCCGAGTCCATGGTTCTCGCCCGGAAAAGGGTGGAATGCCATCTTCGGGTTGGGGAGGAGACCCTGCCCCAAGTGGAGGAGTTCAAGTACCTCGGAGTCTTGTTCACGAGTGAGGGAAGAGTGGATCGTGATATCGACAGGCGGATCGGTGCGGCGTCTTTAGCAATGCGGACGCTGTATCGATCTGTTGTGGTGAAGAAGGAGCTGAGCCGGAAGGCAAAGCTCTCAATTTACCGGTCGATCTACGTTCCCATCCTCACCTATGGTCATGAGCTTTGGGTTATGACCGAAAGGACAAGATCACGGGTACAAGCGGCCCAAATGAGTTTCCTCCGCCGGGTGGCAGGGCTCTCCCTTAGAGATAGGGTGAGAAGCTCTGTCATTCAGGGGGAGCTCAACGTAAAGCCGCTGCTCCTCCACATGGAGAGGAGCCAGATGAGGTGGTTCGGGCATCTGGTCAGGATGCCACCCGATCGCCTCCATCGGGAGGTGTTTAGGGCACGTCTGACCGGTAGGAGGCCACGGGGAAGACCCAGGACACGTTGGGAAGACTATGTCTCCCGGCTGGCCTGGGAACACCTCGGGATCCCCCGGGAGGAGCTGGACGAAGTGGCTGGGGAGAGGGAAGTCTGGGCTTCCCTGCTTAAGCTGCTGCCCCCGCGACCCGACCTCGGATAAGCGGAAGAAGATGGATGGATGGATGGATGGTCATCTAATCAGTTACTATGGTAATCTACGTCACAGCAGCTCAGACGAGGCACCAAGCAGTGTGGGTGGGAAGCGTTTCCACAGACGCGGAAGGAGATTTTCACAACAAAGTTCTAAAGCTTAGTGATATATCACATATATCAGATTGTAGGTGGGTTTATTTTGTACCCTTTGCGTTCATATTTCACTGTTTGTTGCATTTTTGTTGCGTTTCACTTGATTGTAAAATATGTCGATCGACAGGGGGTGTGACGTTCATATTTTGTCAATATTCCCTGTTTTATCGTTTATAGAAAAATGTAAAATTCCATTATGTTTTTTAAGGCAATCTGTCATGAAGTTTTTAGCATTCAATCAGACAATATTGTGAGGTTTTGTATTAGTGTTCCTAAAAATAGATATACCGGCCCCCAGACACATTTTGTTTCTCTAAATGTGGCCCCCGAGTCAAAATAATTGCCCAGGCCTGGGTTAGAGTGCCCGCCCTGAGACCAACCAATTTTACGTTCAAGCTTTCAACCAATTTTACGTTCAATGTTGCGTCCAATCTTTCAACCAATTTTACGTTCAATCTTGTGTTCAACCTTTCAACCAATTTTACGTTCAAGCTTTCAACCAATTTTACGTTACACATTTTGTCAATATTCCCTGTTTTATCGTTCATAGAAAAATGTAAAATTCCATTACGTTTTTTAAGGCGGTCTGTCATGACGGTTTTAGCATTCAATCAGACATTATTGTGAGGTTTTGTATTAGTGTTCCTAAAAATAGATATACCGGCCCCCAGACACATTTTTTTCTCTAAATGTGGCCCCCGAGTCAAAATAATTGCCCAGGCCTGGGTTAGAGTGTCCGCCCTGAGACCAACCAATTTTACGTTCAAGCTTTCAACCAATTTTACGTTCAATCTTGTGTTCAACCTTTCAACCAATTTTACATTCAAGCTTTCAACCAATTTTACGTTACACATTTTGTCAATATTCCCTGTTTTATCGTTCATAGAAAAATTTAAAATTCCATTACGTTTTTTAAGGCGGTCTGTCATGAAGGTTTTAGCATTCAATCAGACATTATTGTGAGGTTTTGTATTAGTGTTCCTAAAAATAGATATACCGGCCTCCAGACACATTTTTTTTCCTCTAAATGTGGCCCCCCGAGTCAAAATAATTGCCCAAACCTGGTGTATAGGGTTGCCACCCGTCCCTTATAATACGGAGTCGTCCCGTATTTTAAGACTTAGACTTCCTTTTATTGTCATTAAAATTTGAACTTTACAGTACAAATAAGAACAAAATGTTGTTGCATTAGCTCATGGTAGTGCAGGATAAAAGAGCAATAAGGTGCGGATATAAATAAATAGATTACTATACAGATAAATATGTATCCACGTTTATGGATGTATGTTATATTGTCTTTATGTTCCAGCAATTAAATTGTTAAATATTATTATTTAAGTAAGCACCAAGTACTGTACAGTTAGTAGAAAAACTGTGTTTTCATTACTGTGTATTGGATAGGTGCCATTGCCCCGGAATTGGACGAGGAAGCGATGGAACTGTGCCAAAATCAACCCTTTGGTCTGATGTGTGATGAAAGCTGAAGCAGAAACACGGATAAAGTATGTACTTTGTATTTACACTTCTTTGCAAAATCATTTTGTGGCTGCTGTCAGTGAAAATTGCTCTCTCTCTCTCTCTATATATATATACAGGTAAAAGCCAGTAAATTAGAATATTTTGAAAAACTTGATTTATTTCAGTAATTGCATTCAAAAGGTGTAACTTGTACATTATATTTATTCATTGCACACAGACTGATGCATTCAAATGTTTATTTCATTTAATTTTGATGATTTGAAGTGGCAACAAATGAAAATCCAAAATTCCGTGTGTCACAAAATTAGAATATTACTTAAGGCTAATACAAAAAAGGGATTTTTAGAAATGTTGGCCAACTGAAAAGTATGAAAATGAAAAATATGAGCATGTACAATACTCAATACTTGGTTGGAGCTCCTTTTGCCTCAATTACTGCGTTAATGCGGCGTGGCATGGAGTCGATGAGTTTCTGGCACTGCTCAGGTGTTATGAGAGCCCAGGTTGCTCTGATAGTGGCCTTCAACTCTTCTGCGTTTTTGGGTCTGGCATTCTGCATCTTCCTTTTCACAATACCCCACAGATTTTCTATGGGGCTAAGGTCAGGGGAGTTGGCGGGCCAATTTAGAACAGAAATACCATGGTCCGTAAACCAGGCACGGGTAGATTTTGCGCTGTGTGCAGGCGCCAAGTCCTGTTGGAACTTGAAATCTCCATCTCCATAGAGCAGGTCAGCAGCAGGAAGCATGAAGTGCTCTAAAACTTGCTGGTAGACGGCTGCGTTGACCCTGGATCTCAGGAAACAGAGTGGACCGACACCAGCAGATGACATGGCACCCCAAACCATCACTGATGGTGGAAACTTTACACTAGACTTCAGGCAACGTGGATCCTGTGCCTCTCCTGTCTTCCTCCAGACTCTGGGACCTCGATTTCCAAAGGAAATGCAAAATTTGCTTTCGTCAGAAAACATGACTTTGGACCACTCAGCAGCAGTCCAGCTCTTTTTTTCCTTAGCCCAGGTGAGACGCTTTGCGCGCTGTTTCTTGGTCAACAGTGGCTTGACACGAGGTATGCGGCAGTTGAAACCCATGTCTTTCAAGTGTCTCTTGGTGGTGGATCTTGAAGCACTGACTCCAGCAGCTGTCCACTCCTTCTGAATCTCCCCCACATTTTTGAATGGGTTTTTTTTCACAATCTTGACCAGGGCGCGGTGATCCCTATCGCTTGTACACTTTTTCTGACCACAGTTTTTCCTTCCCTTTGCCTCTCCATTAATGTGTTTGGACACAGAGCTCTGAGAACAGCCAGCCTCTTCAGCAATAACCTTTTGTGTCTTTCCCTCCTTGTGCAATGTGTCGATGGTTGCCTTTTGGACAGCTGTCAAATCTGAAGTCTTCCCCATGTTTGTGTAGGCTTCAGAACTGGACTGAGAGACCATTTAAAGCCCTTTGCAGGTGTTTTGAGTTAATCAGCTGATTAGTTTGTGGCACCAGGTGTCTTCAAAATTTAACCCTTACACAATATTCTAATTTTGTGACACACGGAATTTTGGATTTTCATTTGTTGCCACTTCAAATCATCAAAATTAAATGAAATAAACATTTGAATGCATCAGTCTGTGTGCAATGAATAAATATAATGTACAAGTTACACCTTTTGAATGCAATTACTGAAATAAATCAAGTTTTTCAAAATATTCTAATTTACTGGCTTTTACCTGTATATATATATATATATCAGTAATGCGGACGCTGTATCGATCCGTTGTGGTGAAGAAGGAGCTGAGCCGGAAGGCAAAGCTCTCAATTTACCGGTCGACCTACGTTCCCATCCTCACCTATGGTCATGAGCTTTGGGTTATGACCAAAGGACAAGATCACGGGTACAAGCGGCCGAAATGAGTTTCCTCCGCCGGGTGGCGGGGCTCTCCCTTAGAGATAGGGTGAGAAGCTCTGCCATCCGGGGGGAGCTCAAAGTAAAGCCGCTGCTCCTCCACATGGAGAGGAGCCAGATGAGGTGGTTCGGGCATCTTGTAAGGATGCCACCCGAACGCCTCCCTAGGAAGGTGTTTCAGGCACGTCCGACCGGTAGGAGGCCGCGGGGAAGACCCAGGACACGTTGGGAAGACTATGTCTCCCGGCTGGCCTGGGAACGCCTCGGGATCCCCCGGGAGGAGCTGGACGAAGTGGCTGGGGTGAGGGAAGTCTGGGCTTCCCTGCTTAGGCTGCTGCCCCCGTGACCCGACCTCGGATAAGCGGAAGAAGATGGATGGATGGATGGATATATATATATATATATATATATATATAAAACGACATCATCTGGTACAACCCCCCATACAGCAAAAACGTCTCAACTAACATTGGACACAAATTCCTCAATCTGATTGACAAACACTTTCCCAAAGACAACACCCTAAGAAAAGTATTCAACAAGAACAACATTAAATTGAGCTACAGCTGCATGAACAATATACGACAAATCATCTCAAACCACAACAAAACAATTGCAAATGAGCCGTCGGCCCCCAGACAGAGCGACTCCAAAACCAACAAAGGCTGTAACTGTCGAAAGAAACCTGATTGCCCTCTCAACGGGGGGTGCTTACAAACATCAGTTGTCTACCAATCTAAGGTAATACGCAAGGACATTAACACATCCGACACATATGTAGGATTAACCGAGGGAGAATTCAAAACCAGATGGAACAATCACAAGGCTTCTTTCAGGAACAAAAACCTGCGAAATACCACAGAACTCAGTAAACACATTTGGGACCTCAAAGACAATAATATTGAATATTCAATAACATGGCAAATTCTTGCATCCAGCACACCTTACAATAGTGGTAATAAAAGATGCAACCTATGCTTGAAAGAGAAACTGTTTATTATTTACCGTCCAGACCTGTCATCCCTCAACAAGCGCAGCGAAATTGTAACAGCATGCCGCCACAGACGGAAACACCTCCTAGGTAACACATGAGCCAATCACCACGCCCCTACGCCAGCCTGTACCCACCCACTCTGTGCCCTATATAAACCATGGTATGCGAATGCTCCCATTAAAATCTCCTGATGATTGAGGGTACCCCCCCCCCTCATGAAACAGGCCTGTAGAGATGAAATAGTCTTGTGATTTTTTTTCCCCACACATACATATATTGCGCTCTACTACGGTATCGAGCACTATTTTTTGGATAACCTTATTAAGACATATATATATATATATATATATATATATATATATATATATATATATATATATATATATATATATATATATATATATATATATGTATATATATATATATATATGACCCCCACCGGGTCTTTTGAATATCTCCCTAATTCTGAGGTCTCAAGGATGGCAAGTATGACATACATGCATACTGTACATACATACATACATACATACATACATACTGTACATACATACATACATACATACTGTACATACATGAATCGTGTACATGCAACAATTCGGGCTGCAGTGTCATCCTGCTACACACACACACACAGTAAAATGATCTATATCAGCCATTGTGTGGTCACCATAAAACGTGACAATTAAGGGACCTTCTTCACTACGCCTCACCCACCGTAAGAGCCTTTATACGGCGGCACGGTGACATCCTGCAGGGTCTCCGTCCAGCCCTCCTCCTCTGCTTGGCTGCGGGACAGAGAGCCGGGCGGACCCGGGCTGCCACCGCCTGCCACCCCGCCGAGCGAGCTCTCCCTGTCGCCTCGTCTCTGGTGGTTGTGGTGGTGCTGGTGGTGGTGGTGGTGGTGGTGGTGCTCCTCGGCCATGGAGTTGTCCGAGTCCGAGTCCCCGGAGGTGCTGTAGAAGGGGTTGTCGCTGCTGTCATCCCCGGACTCGCCGAACACGTCGTCGGATATCTGCAGGCTCTCGTAGCGGGAGCGGGCCGCCTCCAGGAGGGACAGCGCCTTCCGGCCGCACTCCGCCATCGCTCTCTCTGCGCTGGTGACGACGACCCCTCCCTCCCTCTCTCCCTCCCTCTCTGTCCTCTCCGCCGCGGAAGTAGTCACGATCTCGGACGAAGGCAACACCTTCCTGGCGGCACCTGCCTCAGATCCTGGATGGAGGATTCTGCAACACCCCCTGGTGATCACTGCCGTGTGGTGCGTTCGCGAAAGCTGGGAAGTTCGAAATATACCACACCGAGTCTAACTTAACAGTCGTCAAACTATAGTAGGAATACCATTATAATCCCTCTTTAAAACTAGGAATAATCCAAATTCCTCCATCTTTCCAAGAAATGCGCTTTTCGTATCACAGGGACTGGATTGTCGGATTTCCCAAGTGTATTGAAGGCAGCACTATACAGCCTTGTCGGGAGCTGTAGTGGTGCTGCAGAGCCTGCCAGCCCAGCCCTGCTCAAGATTTATTCTCTCGTATAAAGTCGCATAAAAGAGGCTGGGATTTAAGATTTGTGATGATTCATTCATTTGTCACATGCTTTAAATAAAAAAAATGGCAACGTACTTCCTGTGCAGCCACGCGAGACAATTAGATTAGATTAGATTAGTTTAGCAATAACAGTGGAGCCTGACCGAGCAGTTGGAAGACCTGGATTTTGCTGATGATTTAGCACTCCTAGCACACACCAACATATGCAGGAGAAACCATGCAAACTGGAAACAACATCCTCCTTCAAAACCGCACTAAAAGAACACCTCCAGGCAGGCCCGGCCCTAACCAATCTGGCGCCCTAGGCAAGATTTTAGGTGGCGCCCCCCCCACATCGGCAGTGAAGTGTATATACTCACAAGAAACCGAATAGCTTTGTCTTTGACCTTTTTTTTTTTACTTACAACTATACCTAATATATAAAGGGGTGGAAAAGTGACTATTACCTGCAGGGCAAACATTAGCTAACCAGAAGGCAATAACAATGTAAACAAAAAACACCTGCTTAAAAGATCTAATACAAATGTCCCTGAGGAATGTAAGGTGGGAGTACTGTAATTACCTAACGTTACATTATTATTTTCCATAACAATTTAGCCCCCTCCACAATATTAACCCGACGTTATAACAGAACTAGCTATTTATTGATTAGCAATTGCCGAATCATGTAACATTAGCTTAATGCTAAAAAGCCAGGTTACAGGGCGTGGTTGGGGGCGTGGTTAAGATATATATAAGAAATACTTGACTTTCAGTGAATTCTAGCTATATATATATATACATATATATATATATATATATATATATATATATATATATATATATATATATATATATATATATATAAAAGAAATACTTGAATTTCAGTGTTCATTTATTTACACATATACACTAGAGATGCGCGGATAGGCAGATATTTCATCCGCAACCGCATCAGAAAGTCGTCAACCATCCACCATCCACCCGATGTAACATTTGATCAGAACCGCATCCGCCCGCACCCGCCCGTTGTTATATATCTAATATAGACGATGCAAGGCATTAGTGAGGTTATAAAGCTTTTGCCTGTTAAAGAAAGGAGACTGATCCAATGCAGCAGAGACATTCGCGTGCCACGCTGTCACGACCCAGACGCACACCAGTGCGCAATCATATGGGAGCCGCGCTGAGCGCGTCTCGCTGCAGGCGACGGCCGGGTATATGGGCCCGACGCTCCAGCGCCATCCATTTTCAGGGATAGTTGATTCGGTAGGTGGGTTGTTACACACTCCTTAGCGGGTTCCGACTTCCATGGCCACCGTCCTAGCTGCTGTCTATATCAACCAGGGTGAGCCCCACCCCTTTCGTGAGCGCACTGCGCGCGGAGTGATCCCTGTTACGCGCCCCCGGCAACAGGGGTGGCGGGCAGGTAAGCTGCGCGGGCGGAGCGCGCGGAGTGACCCCTCTTACGAGCCCCCGGCCACGGGGGTGGCGGGCAGGTAAGCTGCTTACCTGCTGCACGTGACGCCGGCCGCGGGGAAGGCGGACGAGGCGGGGTGTCGGTGCGGTGGGCGCGGTGGTGACCCTGGACGTGCGTCGGGCCCTTCTCGCGGATCGCCTCAGCTACGGCTCCCGGTGGGGCCCTCTCGGGGGAAGGGGCCTCGGTCCCGGACCCCGGCGAGGCGTCCCTTCTCCGCTCTGTAAAAGTGTCCATCTCTTTTTTGTTTTTTCTTCTGTTGTGGCATATGCTGCAGGTGCCTGCTCGTTTTCGTATGTGGGTAACAACATTTAACTATGTATATATATTTCCCAATTGGTTTAACTGCCACCCGCCTGAATCTATTTAAAATCTAATTTTTTTTAATTTCAACCGCCCGACCCGACCCGACCCGCGGATAAAATCTAATTTTTTTAGATTTCATCCGCCCGATCCACGGATAATCCGCGGACTCCGCGGTTGTGCCCGCAAACCGCGCATCTCTAATATACACGCACATAACACTCATCTAGTCATTGTTGAGTTAAGGGTTGAATTGTCCATCCTTGTTCTATTCTCTGTCACTATTTCAGAACACACACATTATACAGATATACATTATAAAATCAATAAGAAAACGGGAGCTCTAATTCGGGAGTCTGAATTAGGATCAGAAGTTCCTATATAAACATTGCGCATCCACGTCGCCTTTTTGTATTGATTACTGCAGCTGTGCACTGGATTCATTCACAAATACAAACTACAACTCACAAACACTTTCGAGTTAGGCTCCACCATCAGAATGTGTACTTAAACTTATAAAGATCACATGAATATTATTCAGTGAGTTGATTCACCAAAACTAACCTGTTATACAGGAGGAAAAAGCACACAGGACGTTTCAATTGTTCACAGACTGGTCGCGCTCATCAGAATGACAAGACACTTCCGGTCTGCAGGTGATAGCATTCAATTGGGAAGAAACGCCCTACTGCCCCCTACTGACCAATGTGAATACTGATAAATGTGTAATGACAGCTCCAAAAACGAATTCAAACCACAAAATAAAATAAATAAATCAACACAAAAATGTGACACATTATGGGTGGGTCACATATGCATGTACAGTAGATGGCAGTATTGTCCTGTTTAAAAGTGTCACAACATTGCTGTTTACTGCAGACGAACTGCTTTACGGTAGACGGAAACTTGACTGCTGTTGTTGTGTGTTGTTACCGCGCTGGGAGGACGTTAATGAAACTGCCTAACAATAAACACACATAAGAAACCAAGAACTCGCCCTCCATCATTAGCTGTTTCTATTGTGGGAAAGCGGACGTGAGAACAGGCTGTCAACACGTCACTCAGGTCCGCATGGAGCTGGAGGGGGCGTGGAGCCTATCTCTGCTACAATCGGGCGGAAGGCGGGGTACACCCTGGACAAGTCACCATCTCATCGCAGGGCCAACACAGATAGACAGACAACATTCACACTCACATTCACACACTAGGGACCATTTAGTGTTGCCAATCAACTTATCCCCAGGTGCATGTCTTTGGAGGTGGGAGGAAGCCGGAGTACCCGGAGGGAACCCACGCAGTCACGGGGAGAACATGCAAACTCCACACAGAAAGATCCCGAGGCCAGGATTGAACTCACGACGACTCAGGACCTTCGTATTGTGAGGCAGACGCACTAACCCCTCTCCTACCGTGCTGCCCAGAGGACTCAAAATCAACACCTCAAAAACTAAGTTAATGCGTATCAACAACAAGAACAACTCCCCAATAAACATGGATCATAACCAGTTAGACGGGGTTGCCACCTTTACATACCGAGGAAGCATTATTGCTGTGGACGGAGGAACGGAGGACGATGTCAGTGCCAGAATTGGAAAACATTCTCTATCCTGAATAAAATCTGGAAAGCAAAAAACATATCACTCAAGACCGAACTGTAAATCTTCAACTGAAACGTCAAATCCACCTTACTCAGAAACCTGGAAGATTCTCTCCACTCTCCCTGACCACCTGAGGGCACCGCAGACTGTGGATGCTTTTAAAAAAGGCTTCAAAACCCTTCTTTTTAAAAAAAACTTTTATTTTTAGATATATGCATACTAGTTCTAGCTATTTGACTGTTCTAGTTTTTATTTTTTTATTTTTTTTATTATCTTTTTATTTTATTTGTTAATACACTGTAGCACTTTGAGGTTGTTTACTCAATGTAAAGTGCTTTTTACAAATAAAATCTGTTACTGTTTATTATTATTAAGATCACCGCCAACATCCATCCATCCATCCATCTTCTTCCGCTTATCCGAGGTCGGGTCGCGGGCGTAGCAGCCCAAGCAGGGAAGCCCAGACTTCCTTCTCCCCAGCCACTTCGTCCAGCTCCTCCCGGGGGATCCCGAGGCGTTCCTAGGCCAGCCGGGAGAGATAGTCTTCCCAACGTGTCCTGGGTTTTCCCCGTGGCCTCCTAACGCTCGGACGTGCCCTAAACACCTCCCTAGGGAGACGTTCGGGTGGCATCCTGACCAGATGCCCGAACCACCTCATCTGGCTCCTCTCCATGTGGAGGAGCAGCGGCTTTACTTTGAGCTCCTCCCGGATGACAGAGCTTCTCACCCTATCTCTAAGGGACGGAGGAAACTCATTTGGGCCGCTTGTACCCATGATCTTGAACTTTCGGTCATAACCCAAAGCTCATGACCATAGGTGAGAATGGGAACGTAGATCGACCGGTAAATTGAGAGCTTTGCCTTCCGGCTCAGCTCCTTCTTCACCACAACGGATCGATACAGCGTCCGCATTACTGAAGACGCCGCACCGATCCGCCTGTCGATCTCACGATCCACTCTTCCCTCACTCGTGAACAAGACTCTGAGGTACTTGAACTCCTCCACTTGGGGAAAGATCTCCTCCCCAACCCGAAGATGGCACTCCACCCTTTTCCAGGAGAGAACCATGGACTCGGACTTGGAGGTGCTGATTCTCACACTCGGCTGCGAACCGATCCAGTGAGAGCTGAAGATCCTGGCCAGATGAAGCCATCAGGACCACATCATCTGCAAAAAGCAGAGACCTAATCCTGCAGCCACCAAACCAGATCCCCTCAACGTCTTGACTGCGCCTAGAAATTCTGTCCATAAAAGTTATGAACAGAATCGGTGACAAAGGGCAGCCTCAACAAAATACAGACATTCTTCAACCGCTGCCTCTGTCGCCTCCTGGGTATCTACTGGCCTAACACCATCTCCAATGCCAACCTGTGGCACCTCACTAGACAAGACACAATAGAAACACAAATCAGGAGGAGGAAATGGAACTGGATTGGTCACACACTGCGTAGACACAATAGATCAATCAGGAAACATGCTCTAACATGGAACCCGCAAGGCAAGAGGAAGAGAGGAAGGCCTAGAGCCACCTGGAGAAGAACCACAGAGCAGGAGATGAAGGCGCAAGGACTGTCATGGCAACAACTGGAGCGGAGGGCACAAGACTGAAGGGGATGGAGGAGTTTCATCAATGGCCTATGTTCCTTAGGGAATTTAAAGGCCTAAGTAAGTAAGTAAGAAGAGTAGTTTATTTCAAGGGGGACAATGCAATTTCATAAAAACACACGACTACACCATCCATCCATCCATCCATCTTCTTCCGCTTATCCGAGGTCGGGTCGCGGGGGCAGCAGCCCAAGCAGGGAAGCCCAGACTTCCGTCTCCCCAGCCACTTCGTCCAGCTCCTCCCGGGGGATCCCGAGGCGTTCCTAGGCCAGCCGGGAGAGATAGTCTTCCCAACGTGTCCTGGGTCTTCCCCGTGGCCTCCTAACGCTCGGACGTGCCCTAAACACCTCCCTAGGGAGACGTTCGGGTGGCATCCTGACCAGATGCCCGAACCACTTCATCTGGCTCCTCTCCATGTGGAGGAGCAGCGGCTTTACTTTGAGCTCCTCTCGGATGACAGAGCTTCTCACCCTATCTCTAAGGGACGGAGGAAACTCATTTTGGCCGCTTGTACCCGTGATCTTGTCCTTTCGGTCATAACCCAAAGCTCATGACCATAGGTGAGAATGGGAACGTAGATCGACCGGTAAATTGAGAGCTTTGCCTTCCGGCTCAGCTTCTTCTTCACCACGACGGATCGATACAGCGTCCGCATTACTGAAGACGCCGCACCGATCCGCCTGTCGATCTCACGATCCACTCTTCCCTCACTCGTGAACAAGACTCTGATGTACTTGAACTCCTCCACTTGGGGAAAGATCTCCTCCCCAACCCGGAGATGGCACTCCACCCTTTTCCGGGCGAGAACCATGGACTCGGACTTGGACGTGCTGATTCTCATCCCAGTCGCTTCACACTCGGCTGCGAACCGATCCAGTGAGAGCTGAAGATCTTGGCCAGATGAAGCCATCAGGACCACATCATCTGCACAAAGCAGAGACCTAATCCTGCAGCCACCAAACCAGATCCCCTCAACGCCTTGACTGCGCCTAGAAATTCTGTCCATAAAAGTTATGAACAGAATCGGTGACAAAGGGCAGCCTCAACAAAATACAGACATTCTTCAACCGCTGCCTCTGTCGCCTCCTGGGTATCTACTGGCCTAACACCATCTCCAATGCCAACCTGTGGCACCTCACTAGACAAGACACAATAGAAACACAAATCAGGAAGAGGAAATGGAACTGGATTGGTCACACACTGCGTAGACACAATAGATCAATCAGGAAACATGCTCCAACATGGAACCCGCAAGGCAAGAGGAAGAGAGGAAGGCCTAGAGCCACCTGGAGAAGAACCACAGAGCAGGAGATGAAGGCGCAAGGGCTGTCATGGCAACAACTGGAGCAGAGGGCACAAGACTGAAGGGGATGGCCTATGTTCCTTAGGGAATTTAAAAGCCCAAGTAAGTAAGTAAGAAGAGTAGTTTATTTCAAAGGGGACAATGCAATTTCATAAAAACACACGACTACACATGGTTAAAAAAGCCAGAATTAGCCAGAAGGCTCGTTTTCATCTGTAGTCCCCTGGCCATGATGTAAAAAATGTATCCTCGCATCAAAACAGTCTCGTCTTTTAGTGCCGGCAGCTGTAGGCCTTGATTAGCCACATTTAAAAAATTTTTGTGAAGGCGAATCAGTAAATCCATCCATCCATCCATCCATCTTCTTCCGCTTATCCGAGGTCGGGTCGCGGGGGCAGCAGCCTAAGCAGGGAAGCCCAGACTTCCCTCTCCCCAGCCACTTCGTCCAGCTCCTCCCGGGGGATCCCGAGGCGTTCCCAGGCCAGCCGGGAGACATAGTCTTCCCAACGTGTCCTGGGTCTTCCTCGTGGCCTCCTACCGGTCGGACATGCCCTAAACACCTCCTTAGGGAGGCGCTCGGGTGGCATCCTGACCAGATGCCCGAACCACCTCATCTGGCTCCTCTCCATGTGGAGGAGCAGCGGCTTTACTTTGAGCTCCCCCCGGATGACAGAGCTTCTCACCCTATCTCTAAGGGAGAGCCCCGCCACCCGGCGGAGAAAACTCATTTCGGCCGCTTGTACCCGTGATCTTGTCCTTTCGGTCATAACCCAAAGCTCATGACCATAGGTGAGGATGGGAACGTAGATCGACCGGTAAATTGAGAGCTTTGCCTTCCGACTCAGCTCCTTCTTCACCACAACGGATCGATACAGCGTCCGCATTACTGAAGACGCCGCACCGATCCGCCTGTCGATCTCACGATCCACTCTTCCCTCACTCGTGAACAAGACTCCAAGGTACTTGAACTCCTCCACTTGGGGCAAGATCTCCTCCCCAACCCGGAGATGGCACTCCACCCTTTTCCGGGCGAGAACCATGGACTCGGACTTGGAGGTGCTGATTCTCATCCCAGTCGCTTCACACTCAGCTGCGAACCGATCCAGTGAGAGCTGAAGATCCTGGCCAGATGAAGCCATCAGGACCAAATCATCTGCAAAAAGCAGAGACCTAATCCTGCAGCCACCAAACCGGATCCCCTCAACGCCTTGACTGCACCTAGAAATTCTGTCCATAAAAGTTATGAACAGAATCGGTGACAAAGGGCAGCCTTGGCGGAGTCCAACCCTCACCGGAAACGTGTCCGACTTACTGCCGGCAATGCGAACCAAGCTCTGACACTGATCATACAGGGAGCGGACCGCCACAATCAGACAGTCCGAAACCCCATACTCTCTGAGCACTCCCCACAGGACTTCCCGAGGGACACGGTCGAATGCCTTCTCCAAGTCCACAAAGCACATGTAGACTGGTTGGGCAAACTCCCATGCACCCTCAAGGACCCTGCCGAGAGTATAGAGCTGGTCCACAGTTCCACGACCAGGACGAAAACCACACTGTTCCTCCTGAATCCGAGGTCCGTCTGTTACTAAAACGGCCTTCTTTCATCTCCGTAATATCGCTAAAATGTGTTCTATTTTATCCACTAGCGACGCTGAGATCATTATTCATGCGTTCGTTACGTCTCGTCTCGACTACTGTAACGTATTATTTTCGTGTCTCCCTATGTCTAGCATTAAAAGACTACAATTGGTACAAAATGCGGCTGCTAGACTTTTGACAAGAACAAGAAAGTTTGATCATATTACGCCTATACTGGCTCACCTGCACTGGCTTCCTGTGCACTTAAGATGTGACTTTAAGGTTTTACTACTTACGTATAAAATACTACACGGTCTAGCTCCGTCCTATCTTGTCGATTGCATTGTACCATATGTCCCGGCAAGAAATCTGCCTTCAAAGAACTCCGGCTTATTAGTGATTCCCAGAGCCCAAAAAAAGTCTGCGGGCTATAGAGCGTTTTCTATTGGGGCTCCAGTACTATGGAATGCCCTCCCGGTAACAATTAGAGATGCTACCTCAGTAGAAGCTTTTAAGTCCCATCTTAAAACTCATTTGTATACTCTAGCCTTTAAATAGACCCCCCTGTTAGACCAGTTGATCTGTCGTTTCTTTTCTTTTCTCCTCTGCTCCCCTCTTCCTTTTGGAGGAGAGGTGGGGGTGGGGGGGCACAGGTCCGATGGCCATGGATGAAGTGCTGGCTGTCCAGAGTCGGGACCCAGGGTGGACCGCTCGCCTGTGCATCGGCTGGGAACATCTCTGCGCTGCTGACCCGTCTCCGCTCGGGATGGTGTCCTGCTGGCCCCACTATGGACTGGACTCTTACTATTATGTTGGATCCACTATGGACTGGACTCTCACAATATTATGTCAGACCCACTCGACATCCATTGCATTCGGTCTCCCCTAGAGGGTGGGGGTTACCCACATATGCGGTTTTCTCCAAGGTTCCTCATAGTCATTCACATCGACGTCCCACTGGGGTGAGTTTTTCCTTGCCCTTATGTGGGCTTCGTACCGAGGATGTCGTTGTGGCTTGTGCAGCCCTTTGAGACACTTGTGATTTAGGGCTATATAAATAAACATTGATTGATTGAGTGTGAAAGTTGTCTGTCTATCTGTGTTGGCCCTGCGATGAGGTGGCGACTTGTCCAGGGTGTACCCCGCCTTCCGCCCGATTGTAGCTGAGATAGGCTCCAGCGCCCCCCCGCGACCCCGAAGGGAATAAGCGGTAGAAAATGGATGGATGGATGATTGATAAGTTGTGAGCAGTTTAACCTCCTCGGGTACTGACTTCCACACGTTTGCGCTCCTTACTGACCAACTTACTGAAAGTGCAGAGGAATATAACAGTCACCTCTGACACGCTCACGGCTGATTTACTCTGCCAGAGGATCTGGAGCCAATTTGTTATGATCCGCTGCCCGGATCATATTTCTGTTTGGGTTTTCTGTTAGTCTTGGACTCATTTTGTTCCTATCTGTGCACCTTTGAGTTGGTTACCATAGTTACTTATTAATTCCACCTGCCGCTTGTGTTTCTGACGCGCACCTGTTGTAATCACAGACGCTATTTAAGCCCACCTTTGTTCATCACTCGTCCTGCTTTCTTTGTTTTTGCATCACGCGACTGCCACGTAAGTTCGTTCTTGTTTCCTAGACTCAGCTAAGTTCCATAGTTTGTGCTAAGTGTTAGCCTTAGCTTCCAGTGCGTTCGGCACCTCTTCCTTTCGGTTTGTTTTATGTTTTGTACCAGTTTTGTGTTATTTTATTATTAAATCAAGTTATTACCTGCAAGTCCTGTCCGGATTCGTCCCTTGCATCTTGGGAGAACAAACCTCCGCATCACCATATGCGCACCACACGCGGTAGAAACACAAGCGGCAGGTGGAATTAATAAGTAACTATGGTAACCAACTCAAAGGTGCACAGACAGGAACAAAATGAGTCCAAGACTAACAGAAAACCCAAACAGAAATATGATCCGGGCAGCGGATCATAACACAATTCAAGCAGTACTTTATAGCTCACTTTGAAGTCAGCGAATATGTGAAGGCTGTCCCACTTTAAAATACTAGTTTTTTTTTAGAATGGCACAGTGATGATAGTGCCTAGGTTTTTTATCCATAACTTTAATTGCTTGTTTGTACAAGATTTCCAATGTTGTTGTTTTTTTTTTAACTGTGACCAGCCTGAGACCAGCCTGAGACCAGCTAGTAAGGCAATAGTTGAAGTGGCTGAAAATCCATCCATCCATCCATCCATCTTCTTCCGCTTATCCGAGGTCGGGTCGCGGGGGCAGCAGCCTAAGCAGGGAAGCCCAGACTTCCCTCTCCCCAGCCACTTGGTCCAGCTCCTCCCGGGGGATCCCGAGGCGTTCCCAGGCCAGCCGGGAGACATAGTCTTCCCAACGTGTCCTGGGTCTTCCTCGTGGCCTCCTACCGGTCGGACATGCCCTAAACACCTCCTTAGGGAGGCGCTCGGGTGGCATCCTGACCAGATGCCCGAACCACCTCATCTGGCTCCTCTCGATGTGGAGGAGCAGTGGCTTTACTTTGAGCTCCCCCCGGATGACAGAGCTTCTCACCCTATCTCTAAGGGAGAGCCCCGCCACCCGGCGGAGGAAACTCATTTCGGCCGCTTGTACCCGTGATCTTGTCCTTTCGGTCATAACCCAAAGCTCATGACCATAGGTGAGGATGGGAACGTAGATCGACCGGTAAATTGAGAGCTTTGCCTTCCGGCTCAGCTCCTTCTTCACCACAACGGATCGATACAGCGTCCGCATTACTGAAGACGCCGCACCGATCCGCCTGTCGATCTCACGATCCACTCTTCCCTCACTCGTGAACAAGACTCCAAGGTACTTGAACTCCTCCACTTGGGGCAAGATCTCCTCCCCAACCCGGAGATGGCACTCCACCCTTTTCCGGGCGAGAACCATGGACTCGGACTTGGAGGTGCTGATTCTCATCCCAGTCGGGATGAGAATCAGCACTGAAAATGGCTGAAAATCATCGAATGCAAATACAATTTTGCAGATTCAGTTGACATTTCATTTCAAATTGCACGAAAAATTGCGAGATTAAACTTGATTATTTTACACAATTTGCCAATATGGGCTTTAAAGGAACGCTCTGAATCAATGCAGTAAGTAGCTTGATAAAATATGACAATTGATACTGGATGTAGAACATGCAATATTTATCAAATCATTCCTGTATTAAGACACTTGTAGATGTATGCCAATACAGCACCACGCTGCAGTTACCACAATTGCCCGCTTGATGACGCTACATCGTTTCCCGCGTCTGGTTTCTTCCTCGTTGGTAATGTGCCATGTTTGCGGAAGTTCCGCCGCGACGCTCAGCCGTCCTGCTTTGAATTAAATGTTCGGTTTGTGACTTTGTTGTGTAAATAATCATGAATTTACCCAAAGGCCCCGACTCTTTATGCTTCGACAAGGATGTTTTTATGAAGGTGAGTCGTGTAACATGCGGAGTCCTTCTTCGAGCTTTAGCTACGTCACTACTTGACGAATATGATCATCGGCTACAAGATTTAGTGCACTTGATAAGTACTTACTTACTCTATCAAACTGTGTTTACTAAGATAATAATACCAGGGTTAGTGCACTTGCTACTACTTACTCTATCAAACTGTGTTTACTAAGATAATAATACCAGGTTTAGTGCACTTGCTAGTACTTAGTGTATCAAACTGTGTTTACTAAGATAATAATGCCAGGTTTAGTGCACTTGCTAGTACTTAGTGTATCAAACTGTGTGTTTACAAATATAATAATGCCAGGTTTAGTGCACTTGCTAGTTCTTAGTGTATCAAACTGTGTTTACAAAGATAATAATGCCAGGTTTAGTGCACTTGCTAGTACTTAGTGTATCAAACTGTGTTTACAAAGATAATAATGCCAGGTTTAGTGCACTTGCTAGTACTTAGTGTATCAAACAGTGTGTTTACAAAGATAATAATACCAGGTTTAGTGCACTTGCTAGTACTTACTGTATCAAACTGTGTTTACAAAGATAATAATACCAGGTGTAGTGCACTTGCTCGTACTTACTCTATCAAACAGTGTGTTTACAAAGATAGTAATGCCAGGTTTAGTGCACTTGCTAGTACTTAGTGTATCAAACAGTGTTTACAAAGATAATAATGCCAGGTTTAGTGCACTTGCTCGTACTTACTGTATCAAACTGTGTTTACAAAGATAATAATACCAGGTTTAGTGCACTTGCTAGTTCTTAGTGTATCAAACTGTTTATAAAGATAATACTACCAGGTTTAGTGCACTTGCTAGTTCTTAGTGTATCAAATAGTGTGTTTACAAAGATAATAATGCCAGGTTTAGTGCACTTGCTAGTACTTACTGTATCAAACTGTGTTTACAAAGATAATAATGCCAGGTTTAGTGCACTTGCTAGTACTTACTGTATCAAACTGTGTTTACAAAGATAATAATACCAGGTTTAGTGCACTTGCTAGTACTTAGTGTATCAAACTGTGTTTACAAAGATAATAATGCCAAGTTTAGTGCACTTGCTAGTACTTAGTGTATCAAACTGTGTTTTTACAAAGATAATAATACCAGGTTTAGTGCACTTGCTAGTACTTAGTGTATCAAACTGTTTACAAAGATGATAATACCAGGTTTAGTGCACTTGATAAGTACTTACTCTATCAAACTGTGTTTACAAAGATAATAATACCAGGTTTAGTGCACTTGCTAGTATTTAGTGTATCAAACAGTGTGTTTACAAAGATAATAATGCCAGGTTTAGTGCACTTGCTAGTACTTTCTCTATCAAACTGTGTTTACAAAGATAATAACACCAGGTTTAGTGCACTTGCTAGTACTTTCTCTATCAAACTGTGTTTACAAAGATAATAATGCCAGGTTTAGTGCACTTGATAAGTACTTACTCTATCAAACTGTGTTTACAAAGATAATAACACCAGGTTTAGTGCACTTGCTAGTACTTTCTCTATCAAACTGTGTTTACAAAGATAATACCAGGTTTAGTGCACTTGATAAGTACTTACTCCATCAAACTGTTTACAAAGATAATAATGCCAGGTGTAGTGCACTTGCTAGTACTTAGTGTATCAAACTGTGTTTACAAAGATAAAAATACCAGGTTTAGTGCACTTGCTAGTACTTAGTGTATCAAACTGTGTTTACAAAGATAAAAATACCAGGTTTAGTGCACTTGCTAGTACTTAGTGTATCAAACTGTGTTTACAAAGATAATAATGCCAGGTTTAGTGCACTTGCTAGTTCTTAGTGTATCAAACTGTGTTTATAAAGATAATACCAGGTTTAGTGCACTTGCTCGTACTTAGTGTATCAAATAGTGTTTACAAATATAATACTGCCAGGTTTAGTGCACTTGCTAGTTCTTAGTGTATCAAATAGTGTGTTTACAAAGATAATAATACCAGGTTTAGTGCACTTGCTAGTACTTACTGTATCAAACTGTGTTTACAAAGATAATAATACCAGGTGTAGTGCACTTGCTCGTACTTACTCTATCAAACAGTGTGTTTACAAAGATAATAATGCCAGGTTTAGTGCACTTGCTAGTACTTAATGTATCCAACAGTGTGTTTACAAAGATAATAATGCCAGGTTTAGTGCACTTGCTAGTACTTAGTGTATCAAACAGTGTTTACAAAGATAATAATACCAGGGTTAGTGCACTTGCTAGTACTTAGTGTATCAAACTGTGTTTACTAAGATAATAATGCCAGGTTTAGTGCACTTGCTCGTACTTACTCTATCAAACAGTGTGTTTACAAAGATAATAACGCCAGGTTTAGTGCACTTGCTCGTACTTAGTGTATCAAACTGTGTTTACAAAGATAATGATACCAGGTGTAGTGCACTTGCTCGTACTTACTCTATCAAACAGTGTGTTTACAAAAAAAATAATGCCAGGTTTAGTGCACTTGCTAGTACTTACTGTATCAAACAGTGTGTTTACAAAGATAATAATACCAGGTTTAGTGTAATTGCTAGTACTTAGTGTATCAAACTGTGTTTACAAAGATAATAATGCCAGGTTTAGTGCACTTGCTAGTACTTAGTGTATCAAACTGTGTTTACAAAGATAATAATGCCAGGTTTAGTGCACTTGCTAGTTCTTAGTGTATCAAACTGTGTTTACAAAGATAATAATGCCAGGTTTAGTGCACTTGCTAGTACTTAGTGTATCCAACAGTGTGTTTACAAAGATAATAATGCCAGGTTTAGTGCACTTGCTAGTACTTAGTGTATCAAACAGTGTGTTTACAAAGATAATAATGCCAGGTTTAGTGCACTTGCTCGTACTTAGTGTATCAAACTGTGTTTACAAAGATAATAATGCCAGGTTTAGTGCACTTGCTAGTACTTAGTGTATCCAACAGTGTGTTTACAAAGATAATAATACCAGGTTTAGTGCACTTGCTAGTTCTTAGTGTATCAAACTGTGTTTACAAAGATAATAATGCCAGGTTTAGTGCACTTGCTAGTACTTAGTGTATCAAACTGTTTACACAAAGATAATAATACCAGGTTTAGTGCACTTGCTAGTGCTTAGTGTATCAAACTGTGTTTACAAAGATAATAATACCAGGTTTAGTGCACTTGATAAGTACTTACTCTATCAAACTGTGTTTACAAAGATAATAATACCAGGTTTAGTGCACTTGCTAGTACTTAGTGTATCAAACTGTGTTTACAAAGATAATAATACCAGGTGTAGTGCACTTGCTCGTACTTACTCTATCAAACAGTGTGTTTACAAAGATAATAATGCCAGGTGTAGTGCACTTGCTAGTACTTAGTGTATCCAACAGTGTGTTTACAAAGATAATAATACCAGGTTTAGTGCACTTGCTAGTACTTAGTGTATCAAACAGTGTGTTTACAAAGATAATAATACCAGGTTTAGTGCACTTGCTAGTACTTAGTGTATCCAACAGTGTGTTTACAAATATAATAATGCCAGGTGTAGTGCACTTGCTAGTACTTAGTGTATCAAACTGTGTGTTTACAAATATAATAATGCCAGGTTTAGTGCACTTGCTAGTACTTAGTGTATCAAACTGTGTTTACAAAGATAATAATACCAGGTGTAGTGCACTTGCTCGTACTTACTCTATCAAACTGTGTTTACAAAGATAATAATGCCAGGTTTAGTGCACTTGCTAGTACTTAGTGTATCAAACTGTGTTTACAAAGATAATAATACCAGGTGTAGTGCACTTGCTCGTACTTACTCTATCAAACTGTGTTTACAAAAAAATAATACCAGGTTTAGTGCACTTGCTAGTACTTAGTGTATCCAACAGTGTGTTTACAAAGATAATAATACCAGGTTTAGTGCACTTGCTAGTACTTAGTGTATCAAACAGTGTGTTTACAAAGATAATAATACCAGGTTTAGTGCACTTGCTAGTACTTAGTGTATCCAACAGTGTGTTTACAAATATAATAATGCCAGGTGTAGTGCACTTGCTAGTACTTAGTGTATCAAACTGTGTGTTTACAAATATAATAATGCCAGGTTTAGTGCACTTGCTAGTTCTTAGTGTATCAAACAGTGTGTTTACAAAGATAATAATGCCAGGTTTAGTGCACTTGCTAGTACTTAGTGTATCAAACTGTGTTTACAAATATAATAATGCCAGGTTTAGTGCACTTGCTAGTTCTTAGTGTATCAAACTGTGTTTACAAAGATAATAATGCCAGGTTTAGTGCACTTGCTCGTACTTACTCTATCAAACAGTGTGTTTACAAAGATAATAATACCAGGTTTAGTGCACTTGCTAGTACTTACTCTATCAAACAGTGTGTTTACAAAGATAATAATGCCAGGTTTAGTGCACTTGCTTGTACTTAGTGTATCAAACTGTGTTTACAAAGATAATAATGCCAGGTTTAGTGCACTTGCTAGTACTTAGTGTATCCAACAGTGTGTTTACAAAGATAATAATGCCAGGTTTAGTGCACTTGCTAGTACTTAGTGTATCCAACAGTGTGTTTACAAAGATAATAATGCCAGGTTTAGTGCACTTGCTAGTACTTAGTGTATCCAACAGTGTGTTTACAAAGATAATTATACCAGGTTTAGTGCACTTGCTAGTTCTTAGTGTATCAAACTGTGTTTACAAAGATAATAATGCCAGGTTTAGTGCACTTGCTAGTACTTAGTGTATCAAACTGTGTTTACAAAGATAATAATGCCAGGTTTAGTGCACTTGCTCGTACTTAGTGTATCAAACAGTGTGTTTACAAAGATAGTAATACCAAGTTTAGTGCACTTGCTAGTACTTAGTGTATCAAACTGTGTTTACAAAGATAATAATGCCAGGTTTAGTGCACTTGCTAGTACTTAGTGTATCCAACATTGTGTTTACAAAGATAATAATACCAGGTTTAGTGCACTTGCTAGTACTTAGTGTATCAAACTGTGTTTACAAAGATACAAATACCAGGTTTAGTGCACTTGCTAGTACTTACTGTATCAAACTGTGTTTACAAAGATAATAATACCAGGTGTAGTGCACTTGCTCGTACTTACTCTATCAAACAGTGTGTTTACAAAGATAATAATGCCAGGTTTAGTGCACTTGCTAGTACTTAGTGTATCAAACTGTGTTTACAAAGATAATACTACCAGGTTTAGTGCACTTGCTCGTACTTAGTGTATCAAATAGTGTGTTTACAAAGATAATAATACCAGGTGTAGTGCACTTGCTCGTACTTACTCTATCAAACAGTGTGTTTACAAAAAAAATAATGCCAGGTTTAGTGCACTTGCTAGTACTTACTGTATCAAACTGTGTTTACAAAGATAATAATACCAGGTGTAGTGCACTTGCTCGTACTTACTCTATCAAACAGTGTGTTTACAAAGATAATAATGCAAGGTTTAGTGCACTTGCTAGTACTTAGTGTATCAAACAGTGTGTTTACAAAGATAATAATGCCAGGTTTAGTGCACTTGCTAGTACTTAGTGTATCAAACTGTTTACAAAGATAATAATGCCAGGTTTAGTGCACTTGCTAGTACTTAATGTATCAAACAGTGTGTTTACAAAGATAATAATGCCAGGTTTAGTGCACTTGCTAGTACTTACTGTATCAAACTGTGTTTACAAAGATAATAATACCAGGTGTAGTGCACTTGCTAGTACTTACTGTATCAAACTGTGTTTACAAAGATAATAATGCCAGGTTTAGTGCACTTGCTAGTACTTAGTGTATCAAACAGTGTGTTTATAAAGATAATAATACCAGGTTTAGTGCACTTGCTAGTTCTTAGTGTATCAAACAGTGTTTACAAAGATAATAATGCCAGGTTTAGTGCACTTGCTAGTACTTAGTGTATCAAACTGTGTGTTTACAAAGATAATAATGCCAGGTTTAGTGCACTTGCTAGTACTTAGTGTATCAAACAATGTGTTTACAAAGATAATAATGCCAGGTTTAGTGCACTTGCTAGTACTTAATGTATCAAACAGTGTGTTTACAAAGATAATAATGCCAGGTTTAGTGCACTTGCTAGTACTTACTCTATCAAACTGTGTTTACAAAGATAATAATGCCAGGTTTAGTGCACTTGCTAGTACTTAGTGTATCCAACAGTGTGTTTACAAAGATAATTATACCAGGTTTAGTGCACTTGCTAGTACTTACTGTATCAAACTGTGTTTACAAAGATAATAATGCCAGGTTTAGTGCACTTGCTAGTACTTACTGTATCAAACTGTGTTTACAAAGATAATAATACCAGGTTTAGTGCACTTGCTAGTACTTAGTGTATCAAACTGTGTTTACAAAGATAATAATGCCAAGTTTAGTGCACTTGCTAGTACTTAGTGTATCAAACTGTGTTTTTACAAAGATAATAATACCAGGTTTAGTGCACTTGCTAGTACTTAGTGTATCAAACAGTGTGTTTACAAAGATAATAATACCAGGTGTAGTGCACTTGCTCGTACTTACTCTATCAAACAGTGTGTTTACAAAGATAATAATGCCAGGTTTAGTGCACTTGCTAGTACTTACTGTATCAAACAGTGTGTTTACAAAGATAATAATGCCAGGTTTAGTGCACTTGCTAGTACTTAGTGTATCCAACATTGTGTTTACAAAGATAATAATACCAGGTTTAGTGCACTTGCTAGTACTTACTGTATCAAACTGTGTTTACAAAGATAATAATACCAGGTGTAGTGCACTTGCTCGTACTTACTCTATCAAACAGTGTGTTTACAAAGATAATAATGCCAGGTTTAGTGCACTTGCTAGTACTTAGTGTATGAAACAGTGTTTACAAAGATAATAATGCGATGTCTTTGTGTCCTACAGGATGACTTTGACGTTGACCAGTTTGTGTCAGAATGTCGGAAGCAGGTGCAGCTGGAGGAGATGAGAGAGGACCTGGAGTTCTACTACAAGCTGCTGAAGACCGCCATGGTGGAGCTCATCAACAAGGACTATGCTGACTTTGTCAACCTCTCCACCAACTTGGTGAGTTGTTCTCCCTGCCAGCAGTGCTATTGTGATGTCTCTTTGTTTCCGTGAGAATACAAGAATGTTCACGTTTGTGACTTGGTCTCAGGTGGGGATGGACAAAGCCCTCAATCAGCTTTCTGTGCCGCTGGGACAATTACGCGAGGAGGTTATGGTATGTTTAGAAATATACACAGTACAGGCCACACCTTCTCATTCAATGCATTTTGCAAGGTTTCTCATTGTCATCCCATTGGGTTTTTTCTTGCCCTGATGTCGTTGTGACTTGTGCAACCCTTTGAGACACTTGGGGTTTATTTTCATTACTATTTACCAGTGGCGGGCCGTGCGTTTCCCCTTCAGTGATGTCCGGCTTCAAAGATTACCTCTCAAAATACCATCATTTAAGTCACCACATGACCGTTGCTGGAGAAACACTAGACAGAAACACATTTACGCACTACTGCGTATTGAGACACATCAACAGTGTACAAAACAGGTTATTTTCTGGCGCATTTAAAAATCAATAAACCCTCATCAGCAATTAAAACATATCTTATGTGGTACTGTCAAAATTAAAATTGCAAAAAAACATTTTAAACGTGAAAAAATAAAGAAATACAATATCTGAACTCACATTTCATCGACAGCAGAGCTAGCTTCCGGGGTTGGCCGACATGTTCTCACAAGATGTAGTTTCTCTTAAGTATCCTTAAGGATCTAACATAATAGTGTGAGAGTCCAGTCCATCGTGGATCTAACATAATAGTGAGAGTCCAGTCCATAGAGGATCTAACATAATAGTGAGAGTCCAGTCCATAGTGGATCTAACATAATAGTGTGAGAGTCCAGTCCATAGTGGATCTAACATAATAGTGTGAGAGTCCAGTCCATAGTGGATCTAACATAATAGTGTGAGAGTCCAGTCCATAGTGGATCTAACATAATAGTGTGAGAGTCCAGTCCATAGTGGATCTAACATAATAGTGTGAGAGTCCAGTCCATAGTGGATCTAACATAATAGTGAGAGTCCAGTCCATAGTGGATCTAACATAATAGTGGGAGTCCATTCCATAGTGGATCTAACATAATAGTTAGAGTCCAGTCCATAGTGGATCTAACATAATATTGTGAAAGTCCAGTCCATAGTGGATCTAACATAATAGTGTGAGAGTCCAGTCCATAGTGGATCTAACATAATAGTGAGAGTCCAGTCCATAGTGGATCTAACATAATAGTGTGAGAGTCCAGTCCATAGTGGATCTAACATAATAGTGTGAGAGTCCAGTCCATAGTGGATCTAACATAATATTGTGAGAGTCCAGTCCATAGTGGATCTAACATAATAGTGAGAGTCCAGTCCATAGTGGATCTACCATAATAGTGAGCGTCCAGTCCATAGTGGATCTAACATAATAGTGAGAGTCCAGTCCATAGTGGATCTCACATAATAGTGAGAGTCCAGTCCATAGTGGATCTAACATAATAGTGAGAGTCCAGTCCATAGTGGATCTAACATAATAGTGAGAGTCGAGTCCATAGTGGATCTAACATAATAGTGAGAGTCGAGTCCATAGTGGATCTAACATAATAGTGTGAGAGTCCAGTCCATAGTGGATCTAACATAATAGTGTGAGTCCTGTCCATAGTGGATCTAACGTAATAGTGAGAGTCCAGTCCATAGTGGATCTAACATAATAGTGTGAGAGTCCAGTCCATAGTGGATCTAACATAATAGTGAGAGTCCAGTCCATAGTGGATCTAACGTAATAGTGAGAGTCCAGTCCATAGTGGATCTAACATAATAGTGAGAGTCCAGTCCATAGTGGATTTAACATAATAGTGAGAGTCCAGTCCATAGTGGGGCCAGCAGGAGATCATCTTGAGTGGAGACAGGTCAGCAGTGCAGAGACGTCACCGACTGATGCACAGATGAGTGGTCCACCCCAGGTCCCGACTTTGCTAGCGCTTCATCTGTGGTCACCTGATAACCTCTCCACGCAGGAGAGGGGGGCAGAGCAGAAAAGAGACGGCAGATCAACTGGTCTAAAAGGGGGTCTATTTAAAGGCTAGAGTATACAAATGAGTTTTAAGATGGGACTTAAATGCTTCTACTGAGGTAGCATCTCTAATTGTTACTGCTAGAACATTCCATAGTACTGGAGCCCAAATAGAAAACGCTCTATAGCCCGCAGACTTTTTTTGGGCTCTGGGAATCACTAATAAGCCGGAGTTCTTTGAAGGCAGATTTCTAGCCGGGACATATGGTACAATACAATCAGCAAGATAGGATGGAGCTAGACCGTGTAGTATTTTATACCTAAGTAGTAAAACCTTAAAGTCACATCTTAAGTGCACAAGAAGCCAGTGCACGTAAAGATTCTCTCCATGAGCTTCAAGCACACCTGAAGTGACAACCACTTCAGGTGACTACCTCTTGAAGCTAATGGAGAGAATGCCAAGAGTGTGCAAAGCAGTAATCAGAGCAAAGGGTGGCTATTTTGAAGAAACTTGAATACAAAAACATGTTTTCAGTTATTTCACCTTTTTTTTGTTAAGTACATAAATCCACATGTGTTCATTCCTAGTTTAGATGTGACTATCTCATACCTGCCAACTACTCCGGTTTTCCCGTAATTAGTACGGTTTTCATCAACCTATTCCGGGTTACGGTTGCAGTGATAAAAAATATGTTTTTTCATTAATTAAAAAAAAAATATTTTTTTAAAGTTTTATTCACGAAATCGCGTAACAACAATGACAATCGACACTGCTTCACGTAACTTCCTATCGAGCCATTCCGAATGCCATGCGCGAGGCTATTTATAGCACCGCTGCCAAGCACGATGCACCAGTTGCCATTGTTTCCAAACGAGCGAAAGATCATGGAATCAGCCGGAGAAAAATGGCAAACGAGTCTTAAACCGAAAAGAAAACTGCAGTCATTCCGTGAAGAATATTCAAAAGCCTATCCGGGAATAATTATCCCTTCCAAAAAGGGTGAAAACTACGCGAATTGCACCTTGTGCAGACAAGATTTTTCGATCGGACACGGAGGAATTAGCGATGTAAAAGACCACGTTGGGACAAAAAAACACAAGTCTAATGCCGTTGCTAGCGATACAAGTGGAAAACTTTCAACGTTTTTCGTCGCCCAAACAGATTCTTTGGATGTGATAAATGCCGAAGTTTTATTTACGGAGGCAATAATTGAGCATGTACTTCCAATCGCACTGGCTGATCACATGGGACAGCATACCTGCCAACTACTCCGGTTTTCCCGTAATTAGTACGGTTTTCATCAACCTATTCTGGGTTACGGTTGCAGTGATAAAAAATACGGGTTTTCATTCATTAAAAAAAAAATTTTTTTTAAAATGCGCGAGGCTATTTATAGCACCGCTGCCAAGCACGAGGCACCAGTTGCCATTGTTTCCAAACGAGCGAACGATCATGGAATCAGCCAGAGAAAAATCGCAAACGAGTCTTAAACCGAAAAGAAAACTGCAGTCATTCCGTGAAGAATATTCAAAAGCCTATCCGGGAATAATTATCCGTTCCAAAAAGGGTGAAAACTACGCGAATTGCACCTTGTGCAGACAAGATTTTTCGATCGGACACGGAGGAATTAGCGATGTAAAAGACCACGTTGGGACAAAAAAACACAAGTCTAATGCCGTTGCTAGCGATACAAGTGGAAAACTTTCAACGTTTTTCGGATTTTAGCCACAAAAAGGTAATGACACCAATGTTATCTATTGGAATTGTTTAGTACTGTTATACTGTTAAAAGTGTTTATACTATTTATGCTTTCAAGTCCAAGTTGAAGAAATCTTGTTAAATGTTGACAGCATAACTACCAAAATACAGAAGTATGTCCTTAATATTTTTGCAGTGCTATTTCTGTTGAAAAGTTCAAATGATTACATTAGAGATGTGATGTGCCACTTTTCAAGTGTCTGATGGCTTCAATTAATTTTCATTAATTTTTCATATTTTGAATTCTTTTGAAAGGCTTACAAAAAAACTACATTTGAATTGTAATTCCATGCTATTGACAGGACTATTAATTTTAATGAAGTTAGCTTACCATGTTTACAGTATGATAATTGTGATAGAAATGTGAATTTTAGGCACAGAATATTTTTTACAATTGAACAAGGCAGTAGATTATACAAGCTTGGACAGAAAGTTAATAATGACACCAATTTTTTTTTTAATGGAATTGTTTAGTACTGTTTTACCATTTGTTTACTGTAAAAAGTGTTTATACTTTCAATTAACAAATTGAAGTCTTGTGAAAGGTTGACAGGATAACTGGCATTAACTGTCAAAATAATTTCAAACTATTGAAGTTAGCTTACAGAATAAACATGTCAATCAACCCATATGATTTTTGCTGTAATATTTTTGTTTTGAAAAGTCACTGTGACTGATAGAAAAGTGATGGTTTTAGCAACATTTTAACCTGTCTGAATGCTAATAATCATTTTGCGTCGGGGCCCTGAACCCCCCCACCAGGACTTTGTCCTGGACCTACCGGGGCCTGCGGCCCCTGGACCCTGGCTACTAGGTTTTTCTGATTTCAAAAGTTGGCAGGTATGCTACAATGTAAATAGTCATGGAAATATAGAAAACGCATTGAATGAGGAGATGGTGTGTCCAACCTTTTGGCCTGTGCTGTATGTATATATGTATCTTACTGTCATATTCCTGACTATTGCTGGTTGTCTGATGTAGAGTCTTCGGTCATGTGTCAGTGAGGTGATCAATGCAATCGACACCCAGCTGTCCAAACAAGAGGACTTGCAGAAGAAAAAGGTGCGGCCCTTGCGTTGTGCGGTCTTCTACTGATGATGAATACATTTCAATTACCATGTTTGTCTCATTTCATGTATTCATTTGAACAGGTTTGTGTGCTGAGGCTGATCCATGTGGTGCGCTCAGTTGAAAAGATTGAGAAAATCCTCAACTCCCAGAACTCCAAAGAGTCCAGCTCTCTGGAAATGAACAGGTGTGATTGTGGCTCACCACGTTCCAAGACGCATGCATCCCCCATATGTTAGATCAGGGGTTCTTCGTCTTCTTCACCTCGGGGCCCAACTTTCCCTCTACAGCAGACCTGGGCAAATGAAGGCCCGGGGGCCAGATGAGGCCCGTTAAGCTTTTCAATCTGACCCGCCGGACGTTACCAAATCATTTTTGTAGATGTTTAAGATGTAAAGTGTAGCTGCCATTATGATGAGCGCTCATGTTTTCTAATGACCGTAAGTCTTCAACTATACTAAGTCTTTCCATGGTTGGAATCTGTGCTTTTGCATGATATACTACCGTATTTTCCGCACCATAAGGCGCCCTGGGTTATAAGCCGCGCCTTCAATGAACGGCATATTTCAAAACTTTGTCCACCTATAAGCCGCCCCGTGTTATAAGCCGCATCTAACTGCGCTAAAGGAATGTCAAAAAAACAGTCAGATAGGTCAGTCAAACTTTAATAATATATTAAAAACCAGCGTGATGTGGGCGCGCATGGAGTCGTATATCAACATGGACGGAGCTGCGTGAAAAAAGCCACCCGGCCTCTTCGCGTAAACTTACCTTAACCACTCGCTCATCTTTTCTTCATCCATCCATCCCTTCGAGTTAGCTTTTATGATGACGCCGGCTGGAAAGGTCTCTTTTGGCAAGGTCTTCCTTTTGAATATCACCATGGGTGGAAGTTTCTGGCCATTAGCATGGCAAGCTAGAACCACAGTGAAGGATGACTTCTCATTCCCTGTGGTGCGAATATTCACCGTACGTGCTCCCGTTGTATCCACAGTGCGGTTCACAGGAATATCAAAAGTCAGTGGAACCTCGTCCATGTTGATAATGTTCTCTGGCCGGATCTTTTTTTCAGCTATCTTGTTTTTACAATATGCACGGAAAGTAGCCAGCTTTTCTTGAAAGTCTTTAGGCAGTTGCTGTGAAATAGTAGTCCGTGTGCGGATGGAGAGATTGCGTCTTTTCATGAACCGGATCCCTGTCGCTTAGTAGGAGCCATTTTGTGGTCTTTACAGATGTAAACACACAAAGGAAATGAAACGTACGGTAATATCCGCGCGCTTTTTCTTCTTCTACGCGGGCGGGTGGTTGCTTACAGTAGAAGAAGAAGCGCTTCCTGTTCTATGGGGGCGGGTGCTTACCTTGGCGGTTGCTTGCGTAGAAGAAGAAGCGCTTCCTGTTCTACCGGGAAAAAAGATGGCGGCTGTTTACCGTAGTTACGAGACCGAAACTTTATGAAAATGAATCTTAATATTAATCCATATATAAAGCGCACCGGGTTATAAGGCGCACTGTCAGCTTTTGAGAAAATTTGTGGTTTTTAGGTGCGCCTTATAGTGCGGAAAATACGGTAATCTAAGTTACAGCAGCTCAGATGAGGCACCAAGCAGTGTGGGCGGGGAGTGTTTCCACAGAGTGTTTCCAGAGCGGCCAGTCTGAAATACGAGTGTCAGGGACAGATGCGGAAGGAGATTTTTACAACAAAGTTCTAAAGCTTAGTGATGTATCACATACATCAGATTGTAGGTGGGGTATTACCAGTGACGTGCGGTGAGGTTGATGGCTGGTGAGGCACTGACTTCATCACAGTCAGATTTACAAACATATGAATCCTACAGAGTATCTTATTCACCATTTGATTGGCAGCAGTTAACGGGTTATGTTTAAAAGCTCATACCAGCATTCTTCCCTGCTTGGCACTCAGCATCAAGGCTTGGAATTGGGGGTTAAATCACCAAAAATGATTCCCGGGCGCGGCGCCGCTGCTGCCCACTGCTCCCTTCACCTCCCAGGGGGTGATCAAGGGGATGGGTCAAATGCAGAGGACAAATTTCACCACACCTAGTGTGTGTGTGACAATCATTGCTACTTTAACTTAACTTTAACTTTACACATACAAACTGTAGCACACAAAAAAGCACATTTAATAAAAAAACGTTATTATGGTCTTACCTTTACTTATAAATGCGCCGCTGTTGTGCTGGATTAATGAACACCCTGATGGGAGTGTTCTATCAACTAAAGCCCTCACTTCAACTTTCCACGTGCAAGATTGAATCTATATAAAAAAGTGTAACCGAGGGTTTATAAATGTCGCCTATACTGTATGAAACTACAAAATAACAAACACGGAGGCTCCAGTTTACACGAGGACCACTTTATTTACCTTCTTTCAAAAACCTCCGCAACGTGACATCACTTCCGCTCTTAGCGCCTTCAAAACAAGAGCTCAAGGCATATACTGTATAACAGCGCATAACAGGAACTTAACATCACAAAGAGGAAAGCCCATAAAAATAGGTTACAAAAGTTATTTAATAAGAAGCCAAAAAGTGCAAAAACAATAATGTTCGTTTTGGAGGAGTTGTGAATTAGATACACCTGCAGTCTGCAGGTGTGCCTAATGTTGTGGCCCAGCAGTCATTCACAACTCCTCCAACACGAACATTATTGTTTTTGCACTTTTTGGCTTCTTATGAAATAACTTTTTTAAATAGATTCAATCTTGCACGTGGAAAGTTTAAGTGTGGGCTTTAGTTGATATAACAATTCTACGGCGGGGGTGCAGGAGGCGAGCCTCAGCCAGTGCGTCTTTTGCAGCCGTTTTATGATCGCTCAGCACAAGAAATACTTTACACACATACAGTTGTTGACAAAATACACTGTACATTATATACCTCAGCTAACTAAACTATGGAAATGTATAATATAATTCATATAGCAATACGGTCTCACTGCACAGCAGGCCAGCAGTTAGCCGAGTCCGTCCGTCCATGTTGAGGCACTGAGTGACGTGCCTCGACTGACTGCTGTTCACCGCACCGTCTCTTCTCAGTATTTGAACGGCAAATGTGAAAATTCAGCGATTTTGAATAAAAATAATCTAAAACTGGTGAAGTTAAATGGAAAATAACTTTATAGTATAATCACTGGATACATCTAACAATTTAATATATATTTTTTTCTTTTTAAATTTTTTTTCTTTCCATGATGGCATGTGAGGCCCCCGCCTCACCTGCCTCTAGTGACTGCACGTCACTGGGTATTACACTGTGTTTGTTGCATATTTGTTGCGTTTCGCTTGATTGTAAAATATGTTGATGGAGAGGGTGTGTGACGTTCATATGTTGTCAATATTCAGTGTTTTATCCTTCATAGTTAATATTGTAAATCCCACATGTACATTCTGGGTGTCTCATTCAGTAGAAAATGTAAAAATCAATTCCGTTTTTTAAAGACGGTCTTTCATAACATTTTTAGCATTCAGACATTATTGTGAGGTTTTGTATTAGTGTCCTAAAAATAGATATATATCGGCCCCCAGACACATTTTATTCTGTAAATGAGTCAACATAATTGCCCAGGCCTGCTATACAGAGTGGCTGGGGGCCCACTCAAATATTAACATGGGATTAATAATCTTACTCTTGATTTTAATCGCATTTAATAATTCTATCTAACGTACTTGCAGTTAAACAGGATACACCTTGTCAAATGATAAGAATTGCATTTGTTAGTCACAAAGATTATTATCAAGGAAGAAGGGACTTAAAAACTGACGAAAAATTTACATACCATCACGCAGTGCTAAAATAAATACATTCTTACTAAATTAATAAAGAAATAATAATTAAAAACATGTTTTTCAAATAGCTTGTTAACTTCACCACTTTAGTTATACAATTTGTGCTTAAGAAACTTATCTGACTTTAGCTCCATCCATCCATCCATTTTCTACCGCGGGGTCGCGGGGGTTGCTGGAGCCTATCTCAGTTGCATTCGGGCGGAAGGCGGGGTACACCCTGGACAAGTCACCACCTCATCACAGGGCCAACACAGATAGACAGAGATGTATAATATTGTCATTACTGCCACCAGTGGTGGAAAAGTGTATTACAACACAGCGCCGCTGCAAAGGCAGAGTGGTGTATAGAGAGAATATGGCATCAAATTTGGCATCCAAATGATGCCCTGTAGTCACATAAGGGGCTTTTGGCCAATCATTTAGGAGATCCTCTGGCCATACTCTCTGTGATTGGTCAAAAGCCCCCTCACGTGACTACAGGGCGCCATGTTTGCTACATAAGTGAAAGCAAGTTGGCTACACTCTCTCTACACTGCAGAAAGTCATTGTTCAAAAAAAAAAAAAAATTAGGAGTATTTTACTTGAACTACGCAAAATTATCTGCCAATAGAACAAGAAAATTCGGCTTGTTAAGACTTTCCAAAACAAGTCAAATTAGCTAACCTCAATGAACCCAAAAATAGCTTAAAATAAGTATATTCTCACTAATAACAAGTGCACTTTTCTTTGTAGAAAAAAAAGAGACCTTTTTGCTCAATCCCCAAAGGGAATAAGCGGTAGAAAATGGATGGATGGATGGATGTTGAAAAATATTCTTAAATGAAGTAAATGCTAGTGCCATTATCTTGACATAATGATATGCGCTCGGCATTATGGTTTTTGTATTCATGCTTGAAATAAGAAATTATTACTTTAAAAAAGTAGTTTTATACTTGTGAGTGTTGATGACACAGCTTTGCAACACTTGATATTCAAGTTTCTTGATCTTAGCGCTGCTTTCGATACCGTCGATCATAATATTTTATTAGAGCGTATCAAAACACGTATTGGTATGTCAGACTTAGCTTTGTCGTGGTTTAACTCTTATCTTACTGACAGGATGCAATGCGTCTCCCATAATAATGTGACCTCGGACTATGTTAAGGTAACGTGCGGAGTTCCTCAGGGTTCGGTTCTTGGCCCTGCACTCTTTAGTATTTACATGCTGCCGCTAGGCGACATCATACGCAAATACGGTGTTAGCTTTCATTGTTATGCTGATGACAGCCAACTCTACATGCCCCTAAAGCTGACCAACACGCCGGATTGTAGTCAGCTGGAGGCGTGTCTTAATGAAATTAAACAATGGATGTCCGCTAACTTCTTGCAACTCAACGCCAAGAAAACGGAAATGCTGATTATCGGTCCTGCTAAACACCGACATTTATTTAATAATACCACCTTAACATTTGACAACCAAACAATTACACAAGGCGAATCAGTAAAGAATCTGGGTATTATCTTCCACCCAACTCTCTCCTTTGAGTCACACATTAAGAGTGTTACTAAAACGGCCTTCTTTCATCTCCGTAATATCGACAAAATCTGTTCTATTTTATCCACTAGCGACGCTGAGATCATTATTCATGCGTTCGTTATGTCTCGTCTCGACTACTGTAACGTATTATTTTGGGGTCTCCCTATGTCTAGCATTAAAAGACTACAATTGGTACAAAATGCGGCTGCTAGACTTTTGACAAGAACAAGAAAGTTTGATCATATTACGCCTATACTGGCTCACCTGCACTGGCTTCCTGTGCACTTAAGATGTGACTTTAAGGTTTTACTACTTACGTATAAAATACTACACGGTCTAGCTCCGTCCTATCTTGTCGATTGCATTGTACCATATGTCCCGGCAAGAAATCTGCGTTCAAAGAACTCCGGCTTATTAGTGATTCCCAGAGCCCAAAAAAAGTCTGCGGGCTATAGAGCGTTTTCTATTGGGGCTCCAGTACTATGGAATGCCCTCCCGGTAACAATTAGAGATGCTACCTCAGTAGAAGCATTTAAGTCCCATCTTAAAACTCATTTGTATACTCTAGCCTTTAAATAGACCCCCTGTTAGACCAGTTGATCTGCCGTTTCTTTTCTTCTCTCCTCTGCTCCCCTCTATCCCTTGTGGAGGGGGGGTGGGCACAGGTCCGGTGGCCATGGATGAAGTGCTGGCTGTCCAGAGTCGGGACCCGGGGTGGACCGCTCGCCTGTGCATCGGCTGGGAACATCTCTGCGCTGCTGACCCGTCTCCGCTCGGGATGGTGTCCTGCTGGCCCCACTATGGACTGGACTCTTACTATTATGTTGGATCCACTATGGACTGGACTCTCACAATATTATGTCAGAACCACTCGACATCCATTGCTTTCGGTCTCCCCTAGAGGGGGGGGGGTTACCCACATATGCGGTCCTCTCCAAGGTTTCTCATAGTCATTCACATCGACGTCCCACTGGGGTGAGTTTTTCTTTGCCCTTATGTGGGCTTTGTACCGAGGATGTCGTTGTGGCTTGTGCAGCCCTTTGAGACACTTGTGATTTAGGGCTATATAAATAAACATTGATTGATTGATTGAGAAGCATGTTTTACTCAATATAGGTCATCACATCTCAGCAACAAGCTGTAATATCTTACTGAGATCATTTAGGACCAAAACCCTTAAAACAAGTAAAACCCTCTAACATAAAATCTGCTTAGTGAGAAGAATGATCTCATCAGACAGAAAATAAGCAAATATCACCCTTATTTGACATATTTCATCTTACTTAGATTTCAGTTTTTGCAGTGTATGCATGGCTCTGAAGAAGGGGCTAAGAACTGCTGCGTTAGATAACACCTCTCGTGCACTCAGCCCCTTGATGGCAGGTCAGATCCTGGAGAGGATGGCCACAGAGTTCAACCAGCTGCAGTTCCATGCGGTGCAGAGCAAAGGCATGCCCCTGCTGGACAAAGTCAGACCTGTAAGTAGTCATTCGCCGCTTCTGTTCATCCACTGGTGACATAACGTGCTGACAGTTTTGTGACTTAGACTCACATGAGTGTCTCCCCTCTCCAGCGTATCGCAGGTATCACCTCCATGCTGCAGCAGTCGCTGGAGGGTCTTCTCATCGAGGGTCTACAGACCTCCAACGTGGACATGGTGCGCCACTGCCTGAGGACTTACGCCACCATCGACAAGACCCGGGACGCCGAAGCGCTGGTGGGACAAGTGCTGGTGAAACCCTTCATGGATCAGGTAAATACATGAAAGGGAGGGTCCGTCTCTTTAAAATAAACATTGGAGCAGAATAATAGCCTTCCCATCTCCTGCTGCTTGTAGGTGATTGTAGAAGAGGTGGTCAAGTCCAGCCCGAATGGTCTCCAGCTGATGTTTTCAAGGCTGCTGGAGTTTGTGCCTCATCACTGCCGACTACTCAGAGCGGTGACAGGAGGAGCTGTGGCCAGGTATCTTTAAGAATGGGTTCTGTTGCGTTTTGGACCAGTTCCTCCTCCCAGGGAATTCAAGTCACAATTCGCTCCCAAGCTCTTTCCGACACTTAAAGCTGAGTTGAAAAACCACTAGAGACAGAATAGGTATTTTGTTGTATATTTTCAAAGCTTTGCCAATATACATTTTGAGACCAGTCTAACCCTCGAACATTCTATTGCGCCTCCCAAAATGGTCTGTCTTCCCAAAATGGTCTGTCTTCCCAAAGCCAAAAACCCCTCTTTCCTTCCCCCTCCCTAGCCATAATACAAGCACAACGTCTCCCTAGCCATAATACATTCCAAAGAACTCAAGGTTAACATACACAGTTTACTTGCTGACAGAGCATCAAGAGAAGAAATGGAAAACACGAGCTGTTTTCAAATATGACTAAGAAATGAAAGAAGTACAACTTAAATTCGGATATATGTAAATATCTGCCTCCGACAGTTCTCAAGGATATTTGGAAACAAAAAACAACAATACTTATGTGAGAAAAGAACACACGTCTTTCCCTTTTCTGTGTTTTCTGAACAGTAAACAACTGCTACTAGGAGGTGGCTAACAATACAAGTAATGGGGATACAACCTATTCCGCATATAAAGCACTCTAAAAACCTCTAACACCATTTTTTTTAAAAATTTTATTTTATTTTTATTGACATCCAGCATCAGACATTCCTATCCATTACATCATATTCACATACCGTATTTTTCGGACTATAAGTGGCAGTTTTTTTTCATAGTTTGGCCGTGGGTGCGACTTACAGGTAAAAGCCAGTAAATTAGAATATTTTGAAAAACTTGATTTATTTCAGTAATTGCATTCAAAAGGTGTAACTTGTACATTATATTTATTCATTGCACACAGACTGATGCATTCAAATGTTTATTTCATTTAATTTTGATGATTTGAAGTGGCAACAAATGAAAATCCAAAATTCCGTGTGTCACAAAATTAGAATATTGTGTAAGGCTAATACAAAAAAGGGATTTTTTAGAAATGTTGGCCAACTGAAAAGTATGAAAATGAAAAATATGAGCATGTACAATACTCAATACTTGGTTGGAGCTCCTTTTGCCTCAATTACTGCGTTAATGCGGCGTGGCATGGAGTCGATGAGTTTCTGGCACTGCTCAGGTGTTATGAGAGCCCAGGTTGCTCTGATAGTGGCCTTCAACTCTTCTGCGTTTTTGGGTCTGGCATTCTGCATCTTCCTTTTCACAATACCCCACAGATTTTCTATAGGGCTAAGGTCAGGGGAGTTGGCGGGCCAATTTAGAACAGAAATACCATGGTCCGTAAACCAGGCACGGGTAGATTTTGCGCTGTGTGCAGGCGCCAAGTCCTGTTGGAACTTGAAATCTCCATCTCCATAGAGCAGGTCAGCAGCAGGAAGCATGAAGTGCTCTAAAACTTGCTGGTAGACGGCTGCGTTGACCCTGGATCTCAGGAAACAGAGTGGACCGACACCAGCTGGACTGCTGCTGAGTGGTCCAAAGTCATGTTTTCTGACGAAAGCAAATTTTGCATTTCCTTTGGAAATCGAGGTCCCAGAGTCTGGAGGAAGACAGGAGAGGCACAGGATCCACGTTGCCTGAAGTCTAGTGTAAAGTTTCCACCATTTTTGATGGTTTGGGGTGCCATGTCATCTGCTGGTGTCGGTCCACTCTGTTTCCTGAGATCCAGGGTCAACGCAGCCGTCTACCAGCAAGTTTTAGAGCACTTCATGCTTCCTGCTGCTGACCTGCTCTATGGAGATGGAGATTTCAAGTTCCAACAGGACTTGGCGCCTGCACACAGCGCAAAATCTACCCGTGCCTGGTTTACGGACCATGGTATTTCTGTTCTAAATTGGCCCGCCAACTCCCCTGACCTTAGCCCCATAGAAAATCTGTGGGGTATTGTGAAAAGGAAGATGCAGAATGCCAGACCCAAAAACGCAGAAGAGTTGAAGGCCACTATCAGAGCAACCTGGGCTCTCATAACACCTGAGCAGTGCCAGAAACTCATCGACTCCATGCCACGCCGCATTAACGCAGTAATTGAGGCAAAAGGAGCTCCAACCAAGTATTGAGTATTGTACATGCTCATATTTTTCATTTTCATACTTTTCAGTTGGCCAACATTTCTAAAAATCCCTTTTTTGTATTAGCCTTAAGTAATATTCTAATTTTGTGACACACGGAATTTTGGATTTTCATTTGTTGCCACTTCAAATCATCAAAATTAAATGAAATAAACATTTGAATGCATCAGTCTGTGTGCAATGAATAAATATAATGTACAAGTTACACCTTTTGAATGCAATTACTGAAATAAATCAAGTTTTTCAAAATATTCTAATTTACTGGCTTTTACCTGTATAAGTCGCACTGGAGTATAAGTCGCATTTTTTGTGGAAATGTATTTGATAAAAGCCAACAGCAAGAATAGACATTTGAAAGGCAATTTAAAATAAATGAAGAATAGTGAACAACAGGCTGAATAAGTGTACGTTATATGAGGCATAAATAACCAACTGGTATGTTAACGTAACATATTATGGTAAGAGTCATTCAAATAACTATAACATATAGAACATGCTATACGTTTACTAGTGATGGGTCCGGCAATACCGATGCATCGGCGCATGCGTCGAGCTCATAGAGCAAAACCCTGTGTCGGTGCGCGTACCGCTTTTAGAAAGTCACGTGACCGATCACGAGCTGTTTTGGTCACGTGACCGATACGCAAACTGTGTCGCACTGACGCCTCCTCTGTGCCCTGTGAGCGTGTCTTTTCTACAGCCGGAGAAATAATAACTAAGAAGAGAAATCGTCTCAAATGTAATACGTCGGAAAAACTTTATTTTTTTTATTTTTTATAAAAATGTGTAAAAAAATTAAATAAAAAAAATTCCCAGTCCACAATCATCCACAACACGTTCTCTTAGATTTCCATGTTATGATACATGTTCACATTATTTATTGACTGTATCTAAAAAAGATACAAATATATTTTTATTTAAATGAAGATATGAAATAATCCTAAATGAAATACAATGACTTGGTTTATATTATTGTATATACTAGGGCAGGGGTCACCAACGCGGTGCCCGCGGTCACCAGGTAGCCCGTAAGGACCAGATCAGTCGCCCGCTGGCCTGTTCTAAAAATAGCTCAAAGAGCAGCACTTACCAGTGAGCTGCCTCTATTTTTTAAATTGTATTTATTAGAATTTGAAAATCCAAGAAAATATTTTAAAGACTTGGTCTTCACTTGGAATAAGCGGTAGGAAATGGATGGATGGATGGGTCTTCACTTGTTTAAACAAATTCATTTATTTTTTACTTTGCTTCTTATTACTTTTAGAAATACAATTTTAGAGAAAAAAATACAACCTTAAAAATGATTTTAGGATTTTTAAACAAATATACCTTTTTACCTTTTAAATGTCTTCCTCTTCTTTCCTGACAATTTAAATCAATGTTCAAGTAAATTTATTTATTTTTTATTGTAAAGAATAATACATATTTTAGCTTCTGTTTTTTCGACGAAGAATATTTGTGAAATATTTCTTCAAACTTACTATGATTAAATTCAAAAAAAATTATTCTGGCAAATCTAGAAAATCTGTAGAATCAAATTTAAATCTTATTTCAAAGTATTTTGAATTTCTTTTAAAATTTTTGTTCTGGAAAATCTAGAAGAAATACTGATTTGTCTTTGTTAGAAATATAACTTGGTCCAATTTGTTAAATATTCTAACAAAGTGCAGATTGGATTTTAACCAATTTAAAACATGTCATCAAAATTCTAAAATTTAATCAGGAAAAATTACTAATGATGTTCCATAAATTCTTTTTTTAATTTTTTCCAAAAGATTCAAATAAGCTAGTTTTTCTCTTCTTTTAGTCGGTTGAATTTTGAATTATAAAGAGTCGAAATTGAAGATAAACTATGTTTAAAAATTTTATTTTACATTTTTTCGTATTTTCTCCTCTTTTCAATTAAGCGTTTTTTTTCATCATTTATTCTCTACAAAAAACCTTCCATAAAAGGAAAAAAAAATGTACGACGGAATGACAGACAGAAATACCCATTTTTTTATATATATAAATTTATTTATTTAGCTATTCTTGTTTAAATCACACTTACGTGTAACTTACAAATGACAATATATTTATTTATTTAAGTGTGTATCAAACTGGTAGCCCTTCGCATTAATCAGTACCCAAGAAGTCGTTTTTGGTTTCAAAAAGGTTGGTGACCCCTGTACTAGGGCATCAAATCAGTGTCAGTTGAGTCTAGGGCTGCAGCTAACGATTATTTTTCTATCGATTAATCTATAGATTATTTTTTCGATTAATCGGTTAATCTATAGATTATTTTTTCGATTAATCTATAGATTATTTTTCCTTTTACCGATTATTTTTTTTATTTAAAATGAAGAGGAAAAAATAAATGTAGGCCAGTTTTTTCAAAAGGCATGGCTTTTATTTACAAAAAAAAAAGTATGGCCATTCAGTCAACATTGACAACAACATGACAAAATATTCTGTAACAATGTAAACATTTAACAAAATTAAAAGTAGCTTATTTGCTTTTTAATGTGCAAATATAAAAGTAAACATCCAGTGCAAATCTTAATATTCTGGAATAGTATAAGCATTTAAAAAGTAAAAGTATTGCTTATTTTGCTTTAAAATGTGCAAAAATAAAGATAAACATCCAATACAAAAAAGTGCAAAACGGAAATATTCTGTAACAAGTGTAAACATTTCAACAAAAGTAAAAGTATTGCTTATTTGCTAAAATGTGCAAAAATAAAGCTAAACATCCAATACAAAAAAGTGTACAGTGTAAACATTTCAACAAAAGTAAAAGTATTGCTTATTTTGCTTAATAACACAACAATGATAGTATGATTAAAGTGAAAGTTAATTGTTGGTTTGTACATAGTATATGTAACTGTTAATGTTGTAAAAGGTATTTGCACAACTAATTAACGTTAGCGTTTGTGACACGTCTTGTGCCGTGGGGTTCTTTCAGGACCGACAGACTGAACGCCAGACGGCTTTGCCAGGTTTACAATCTTTTAATTTTACACAAAGTCTTTTCTCTTCCAACTCTTTTCTCTTTCTTTCCTCGCTTTTCAGCTCCTCTTCCTCGCTCGCTCGTCGTCCCCTGTCTCTTGCGGCGTCGCTCCCGGCGCGCCCCGCCTCGCCGCTCGCTCGCCGCCGCCGCCTCTCCACAGCGTTAAAGAGGAGCGCGTCTTTGTAAACACTGAACAGGCACGCCAAACGCGCCTCTCAGAGCAAACGGTGCTTTAGTTTATGAATTTACAACGCAGATATAAATGACACATTCATGTTTTTGTGTAATAATGACAACGTATACGCACGAGGACGATTGACTAGTTGATGGTGATGGCAAGAACGCTGCCGGGGGTTTTCTTTTCAAATGTTCGTTCATAGCCGTTGTGCTGCTATGATAGGCCATTTCCGCTCGACACAGTGTGCATACAACAACATTATTAGGCCGTTTATTGAAATACTCCGACACTTTTGACGACTTTTGGCGTGCTTTTTTCCCCTCGCTCGCATCGTCTGCTTTGCGCTCCGCCATGACAGTAGTGTGACGTAAATATGCGACGCGCCGACGCACAAAAACGGCGTCGACGTATTTACGTAACCGATGACGTCGACTACGTCGACGCGTCGTTTCAGCCTTAGTTGAGTCGGTCCATAGGTTGCCTGTAGGGATTTTTAATGTCCAGCAGATGTCAGTATTTAGTGACACAGTATCGACACAGTATCAATACAGTTTTGCAATGTGTCGAAACGCTTCATGACGCCTCATCAACCCATCACTAACGTTTACCAAACAATCTGTCACTCCTAATCGCTAAATCCCATGAAATCTTATACGTCTAGTCTCTTACGTGAATGAGATCAATAATATTATTTGATATTTTACGCTAATGTGTTCATCATTTCACACATAAGTCTTTTGCGTTGAAAAAATGTGCCTTGGCTCAAAAAAAGGTTGAAAAAGACTGCTGTACAACATATGACTGACTCTGATTAAATGTTCATGCAGTGTTTTTGTCGTAGCTTTGATAAAAAAATGCACCAAAGTAGTGATGGGTTTATGAGGCGTCATGAAGCGTTTCGACACATTGCAAAACTGTATTGATACTGTGTCGATACTGTGTCACTAAATACTGACATCTGCTGGACATTAAAAATCCCTACAGGCAACCTATGGACCGACTCAACTGACACTGATTTGATGCCCTAGTACAGGGGTCACCAACCTTTTTGAAACCAAAAACTACTTCTTGGGTACTGATTCATGCGAAGGGCTACCAGTTTGATACACACTTAAATAAATAAATATATTGTCATTTGTAAGTTACACGTAAGTGTGATTTAAACAAGAATAGCTAAATAAATACATTTATATATATATAAAAAAATGGGTATTTCTGTCTGTCATTCCGTCGTACATTTTTTTTTCCTTTTACGGAAGGTTTTTTGTAGAGAATAAATGATGAAAAAAACCACTTAATTGAACGGTTTAAAAGAGGAGAAAACATGAAAAAAATTAAAATAAAATTTTGAAACATAGTTTATCTTCAATTTCGGCTCTTTATAATTCAAAATTCAACCGACAAAAAGAAGGGAAAAACTAGCTTATTTGAATCTTTTTGAAAAAATAAAAAAAAGGATTTATGGAACATCATTAGTCATTTTTCCTGATTAAGATACATTTTTGAATTTTGATGACATGTTTTAAATTGGTTAAAATCCAATCTGCACTTTGTTAGAATATTTAACAAATTGGACCAAGCTATATTTCTAACAAAGACAAATCAGTATTTCTTCTAGATTTTCCAGAACAAAAATTTTAAAAGAAATTCAAAATACTTTGAAATAAGATTTAAATTTGATTCTACAGATTTTCTAGATTTGCCAGAATAATTTTTTTGAATTTTAATCATAGTAAGTTTGAAGAAATATTTCACAAATATTCTTCGTCGAAAAACCAGAAGCTAAAATATTTATTATTCTTTACAATAAAAAATAAATAAATTTACTTGAACATTGATTTAAATTGTCAGGAAAGAAGAGGAAGAAATTTAAAAGGTAAAAAGGTATATTTGTTTAAAAATCCTAAAATCATTCTTAAGGTTGTATTTTTTCTCTAAAATTGTATTTCTAAAAGTAATAAGAAGCAAAGTAAAAAAATAAATGAATTTATTTAAACAAGTGAAGACCCATCCGTCCATCCATTTTCTACCGCTTATTCCAAGTGAAGACCAAGTCTTTAAAATATTTTCTTGGATTTTCAAATTCTATTTGAGTTTTGTCTCTGTTAGAATTAAAAATGTCGAGCAAAGCGAGACCAGCTTGCTAGTAAATAAATACAATTTAAAAAATAGAGGCAGCTCACTGGTAAGTGCTGCTCTTTGAGCTATTTTTAGAACAGGCCGGCGGGCGACTGATCTGGTCCTTACGGGCTACCTGGTGACCGCGGGCACCGCGTTGGTGACCCCTGCCCTAGTATATACAATAATATAAACCAAGTCATTTAGGATTATTTCATATCTTCATTTAAATAAAAATATATTTTTATCTTTTTTAGATACAGTCAATAAATAATGTGAACATGTATCATAACATGGACATCTAAGAGAACGTGTTGTGGATGATTGTGGACTGGGAATTTTTTTAATTGTATTTTTTTACACATTTTTATAAAAAAAAAAAAAAAAGTTTTTCCGACGTTTTAGACGCTTTCTCTTCTTAGTTATTATTTCTCCGGCTGTAGAAAAGAGCCGCTCACAGGGCACAGAGGAGGCGTCAGTGCGACACAGTTGGCGTATCGGTCACGTGACCAAAACAGCTCATGATCGGTCACGTGACTTTCTAAAACCGACACAGGGTTTTGCTCTATGAGCTCGACGCATGCGCCGATGCATCGGTGTTGCCGGACCCATCACTACACCAAAGCAAACCTTCCATGCTGGTAGTTTGAGCTGAAGTCAACAACGCCCTCTGCTGGTTGCTGCCGAGTAGTGAAATGCATTATTATGCCTTCATTGCTTCAAAGATCATCTATTGAGCAGCCCTTTGAGACACTTGTGATTTAGGGCTCCATAAATAAACTTTGATTGATGATTGATATTTGCCAGGAGTGTGCTGCAGTGTTGAAACATCGCTAATTGAATAATATTTCATTTGTCTGTGCTTAAAAGTCTGCTTTAATGTTTTGAAGTGTGCTGTAAGACTCCATCCTTTCCGTGTATTCCCTCTCTCCTTCAGCGACAAATCCGACATCGTCCCCGGCTACGACTTCATGGTGAACTCTGTGTGGCCCGAGATGATCAAAGGCGTGGAGGAGAGGTTGGCCTTTCTCTTCAACCCGGGAAACCCTGACCTTTTTTACGAGGTACCAGTTCCTCTCCTGTCAGAGAGAGTTTCAATTCCCACCTCCGGAAGAACTTTGAACATGTCACGAGGGAGGTGCTGGACATTGAGTCCGAATGGACCATGTTCCGCGCCTCTATTGTCGAGGCGGCTGATTGGAGCTGTGGCCGCAAGGTAGTTGGTGCTTGTCGTGGCGGTAATCCTAGAACCCGTTGGTGGACACCGGCGGTGAGGGACGCCGTCAAGCTGAAGAAGGAGTCCTATCGGGTTCTTTTGGCTCATAGGACTCCTGAGGCAGCGGACAAGTACCGACAGGCCAAGCGGTGTGCGGCTTCAGCGGTCGCAGAGGCAAAAACTCGGACATGGGAGGAGTTCGGTGAGGCCATGGAAAACGACTTCCGGACGGCTTCGAAGCAATTCTGGTCCACCATCCGCCGCCTCAGGAAGGGGAAGCAGTGCACTATCAACACCGTGTATGGTGAGGATGGTGTTCTGCTGACCTCGACTGCGGATGTTGTGGATCGGTGGAGGGAATACTTCGAAGACCTCCTCAATCCCACCAACACGTCTTCCTATGAGGAAGCAGTGCCTGGGGAGTCTGTGGTGGGCTCTCCTATTTTTGGGGCTGAGGTTGCTGAGGTAGTTAAAAAGCTTCTCGGTGGCAAGGCCCCGGGGGTAGATGAGATCCGCCCGGAGTTCCTTAAGGCTCTGGATGCTGTGGGGCTGTCTTGGTTGACAAGACTCTGCAGCATCGCGTGGACATCGGGGGCGGTACCTCTGGATTGGCAGACCGGGGTGGTGGTTCCTCTCTTTAAGAAGGGGAACCGGAGGGTGTGTTCTAACTATCGTGGGATCACACTCCTCAGCCTTCCCGGTAAGGTCTATTCAGGTGTACTGGAGAGGAGGCTACGCCGGATAGTCGAACCTCGGATTCAGGAGGAACAGTGTGGTTTTCGTCCTGGTCGTGGAACTGTGGACCAGCTCTATACTCTCGGCAGGGTCCTTGAGGGTGCATGGGAGTTTGCCCAACCAGTCTACATGTGTTTTGTGGACTTGGAGAAGGCATTCGACCGTGTCCCTCGGGAAGTCCTGTGGGGAGTGCTCAGAGAGTATGGGGTATCGGACTGTCTGATTGTGGCAGTCCGCTCCCTGTATGATCAGTGCCAGAGCTTGGTCCGCATTGCCGGTAGTAAGTCGGACACGTTTCCAGTGAGGGTTGGACTCCGCCAAGGCTGCCCTTTGTCACCGATTCTGTTCATAACCTTTATGGACAGAATTTCTAGGCGCAGTCAAGGCGTTGAGGGGATCTGGTTTGGTGGCTGCAGGATTAGGTCTCTGCTTTTTGCAGATGATGTGGTCCTGATGGCTTCATCTGGCCAGGATCTTCAGCTCTCACTGGATCGGTTCGCAGCTGAGTGTGAAGCGACTGGGATGAGAATCAGCACCTCCAAGTCCGAGTCCATGGTTCTCGCCCGGAAAAGGGTGGAGTGCCATCTCCGGGTTGGGGAGGAGATCTTGCCCCAAGTGGAGGAGTTCAAGTACCTCGGAGTCTTGTTCACGAGTGGGGGAAGAGTGGATCGTGAGATCGACAGGCGGATCGGTGCGGCGTCTTCAGTAATGCGGACGCTGTATCGATCCGTTGTGGTGAAGAAGGAGCTGAGCCGGAAGGCAAAGCTCTCAATTTACCGGTCGATCTACGTTCCCATCCTCACCTATGGTCATGAGCTTTGGGTTATGACCGAAAGGACAAGATCACGGGTACAAGCGGCCGAAATGAGTTTCCGCCGCCGGGTGGCGGGGCTCTCCCTTAGAGATAGGGTGAGAAGCTCTGTCATCCGGGAGGAGCTCAAAGTAAAGCCGCTGCTCCTCCACATCGAGAGGAGCCAGATGAGGTGGTTCGGGCATCTGGTCAGGATGCCATCCGAACGCCTCCCTAGGGAGGTGTTTAGGGCACGTCCCACCGGTAGGAGGCCGCGGGGAAGACCCAGGACACGTTGGGAAGACTATGTCTCCCGGCTGGCCTGGGAACGCCTCGGGGTCCCACAGGAAGAGCTGGACGAAGTGGCTGGGGAGAGGGAAGTCTGGGCTTCCCTGCTTAAGCTGCTGCCCCCGCGACCCGACCTCGGATAAGCGGAGGAAGATGGATGGATGGATGGACAGTTCCTCTCAAGTGGTTTTGTTTGTGTGATGTATTTGATTTGTTTACGGTGTCTGTTCTGTGTGCTTGCAGCGTTACAGCATGAGCACGGACTTTGTGCGCAGGTTCGAGCGCCAGTGCAGCTCTCAGGCCAGCGTGAGGAGGCTCAGAGCGCATCCGTCGTACGTCAGCTTCCACAACAAGTGGAACCTGCCCGTCTACTTTCAGCTACGGTGTGTGTGTGTGTGTGTGTTTGCCTCCCAAGTAAGATCAATGTGTGTACGGAACACTGCAAACATTGCCGACCACGTCCTCTGCAAACACAACAACATAAAGGTTGCACAACGCAAAGCTGCATCCATTTTGGGGAAAGTCCACCATGTCCAGTATGCAGAGTGTTGCCTCACGCCGCTGATAGCACATTGATTGTTTGCTTCTTCTGCAGGTACAAGGAAGTGGCAGGCAGCTTGGAGAACGCCATCAGTGATGGACTCAAAGCAGCGCCAGGTTTGTCTTCCCTCTGACATTTTGTGGCCTCAAGAACTGGCCAACATATGAAATAACAAGTGTGTGTGTAAGACATTGAAATGCGCCCCCTTTGGCCAAAATTAATTCAAATTAAAGCTGCAAGCAGCATTGGTCGGGCCCGCATATTTTGCAGGTGCTAATCCTAAGTGTCCCAATACGTTTGTCAAGTTTGAGAAGTGTCCCAAAACTTTTGTCCAGTGTAAGTGTCCCAATACTTTTGTTCAGTGGTAGTCCTTAGTGTCCGAATACTTTTGTCCAGTGGTAGTCATAAGTGTCCCAATACTTTTGTCCAGTGGTAGTCCTAAGTGTCCCAATACTTTTGTCAAGTTTTAGTCCCAAGTGTCCCAATACTTTTGTCCAGTGTAAGTGTCCCAATACTTTTGTCCAGTTGCCCAATACTTTTGTTCAGTGGTAGTAGTAAGTGTCCCAATACTTTTGTCAAGTTGTAGTCCCAAGTGTCCCAATACTTTTGTAAAGTGGTAGTCATAAGTGTCCCAATACTTTTGTCTACTTTTAGTCCCAAGTGTCCCAATACTTTTGTCAAGTTGTAGTCCCAAGTGTCCCAATACTTTTGTAAAGTGGTAGTCATAAGTGTCCCAATACTTTTGTCTACTTTTAGTCCGAAGTGTCCCAATACTTTTGTCAAGTTTTAGTCCCAAGTGTCCCAATACTTTTGTCCAGTGTAAGTGTCCCAATACTTTTGTCCAGTTGCCCAATACTTTTGTTCAGTGGTAGTAGTAAGTGTCCCAATACTTTTGTCAAGTTGTAGTCCCAAGTGTCCCAATACTTTTGTAAAGTGGTAGTCATAAGTGTCCCAATACTTTTGTCTACTTTTAGTCCGAAGTGTCCCAATACTTTTGTCAAGTTTTAGTCCCAAGTGTCCCAATACTTTTGTCCAGTGTAAGTGTCCCAATACTTTTGTCCAGTTGCCCAATACTTTTGTTCAGTGGTAGTAGTAAGTGTCCCAATACTTTTGTCAAGTTGTAGTCCCAAGTGTCCCAATACTTTTGTAAAGTGGTAGTCATAAGTGTCCCAATATTTTTGTCTACTTTTAGTCCGAAGTGTCCCAATACTTTTGTCAAGTTTTAGTCCCAAGTGTCCCAATACTTTTGTAAAGTGGTAGTCATAAGTGTCCCAATACTTTTGTCTACTTTTAGTCCGAAGTGTCCCAATACTTTTGTCAAGTTTTAGTCCCAATTGTCCCAATACTTTTGTAAAGTGGTAGTCATAAGTGTCCCAATACTTTTGTCTACTTTTAGTCCGAAGTGTCCCAATACTTTTGTCAAGTTTTAGTCCCAAGTGTCCCAATACTTTTGTCCAGTGTAAGTGTCCCAATACTTTTGTCCAGTTGCCCAATACTTTTGTTCAGTGGTAGTAGTAAGTGTCCCAATACTTTTGTCAAGTTGTAGTCCCAAGTGTCCCAATACTTTTGTAAAGTGGTAGTCATAAGTGTCCCAATACTTTTGTCTACTTTTAGTCCGAAGTGTCCCAATACTTTTGTCAAGTTGTAGTCCCAAGTGTCCCAATACTTTTGTAAAGTGGTAGTCATAAGTGTCCCAATACTTTTGTCTACTTTTAGTCCGAAGTGTCCCAATACTTTTGTCAGGTTTTAGTCCCAAGTGTCCCAATACTTTTGTCCAGTGTAAGTGTCCCAATACTTTTGTCCAGTTGCCCAATACTTTTGTTGAGTGGTAGTAGTAAGTGTCCCAATACTTTTGTAAAGTGGTAGTCATAAGTGTCCCAATACTTTTGTCTACTTTTAGTCCGAAGTGTCCCAATACTTTTGTCAAGTTGTAGTCCCAAGTGTCCCAATACTTTTGTAAAGTGGTAGTCATAAGTGTCCCAATACTTTTGTCTACTTTTAGTCCGAAGTGTCCCAATACTTTTGTCAAGTTTTAGTCCCAAGTGTCCCAATACTTTTGTCCAGTGTAAGTGTCCCAATACTTTTGTCCAGTTGCCCAATACTTTTGTTCAGTGGTAGTAGTAAGTGTCCCAATACTTTTGTCAAGTTGTAGTCCCAAGTGTCCCAGTACTTTTGTAAAGTGGTAGTCATAAGTGTCCCAATACTTTTGTCTACTTTTAGTCCGAAGTGTCCCAATACTTTTGTCTAGTGTACCTACCTTGTCTGCATTGTGTGGGCACGCTGGTGCTTCCTGCTTTTAAGCAGCCATCTTGAGAAAACAGCAGCGCAGCAGCATCAGCGCAGCAGCATCAGCGCAGCGGTTCTTTGAAGGCTCATAAAATCAAAACCGGAGCAGTTAGAAACATTCTTTCGATAACTTTTATTTGGAAGGGTTCAATCTCTCTCCTGTGTAAGTTTTAAGAGAAGTGACCGGTTTATAAAAAAAATTTGTTTTGAAGGGGAAATTGCAAACTTCCTGTTGATTTTGGCTGAGGGTTGTCAATCTATGAAATGTAGGTCTAAGTGAGACCTACATAGAGGTTTTTTTTTCATGTCTCTCCGACTTTCCCAGTGGGAGTTACAGGCAGTTTTGTCATTTTTTTTCTTCCGAGGTTAGGTTTTTTCATTAGATCACAATTTTAGCCAGTCCTGATGTGTGTGTTCAGTTTGGTGAGCTTTGAAGCATGTTAAGGGGGTCAAATTACAGCTCAAAGAGGCAAAAGTGACTGTTTTTAGTACTTTTTTGTCTTGAAGGGGGAATTGCCAACTTCCTGTTGATTTTTGCCCGAAGATATACAATTATGAAAACTAGGTCTAAGTCAGACCTACATAGAGGTTTTTGTTTCATGTCTTTCCGACCTTCCTAGTGGGAGTTACAGGCAGTCTAGTTATTTTTTTCCTAGGGGGCGCTAGAGCGCAATTTTGAGTTTTGGGGTTCGGTTTTTTTTTATTAAAAGGCAATTTTCGCAGGTCCTGATGTGTGGGTCAAATATGGTGAGTTTTGAAGCATGTTAAGTGGGTCAAATTACAGCTCAAAGAGGCGGTCGGTATAATAATAATAAAGAATAATAAAACCTTACAAATTCAATAGGTCCTTATGTCCCATTGCATAAGGACTCCCTTTGGGAGTCCTTATACAATGGGCCATGCGGGCCCTAATTAAAGCTGCAAGCAGCATTGGTCGGGCCCGCGTATTTGGCTTTTGTCTACCTTTAGTCTGAAGTGTCCCAAGACTTTTGTCTAGTGTACCTACCTTGTCTGCATTGTGTGGGCACGTTGGTGCTTCCTGCTTTTAAGCAGCCATCTTAAAAAAACAGCAGCGCAGCAGCATCAGCGCAGCGGGTCTTTGAAGTGTCATAAAATCAAAACCAGAGCAGTTAGAAAAAAAGCGCTTCTGTCATTGTAATCACAAGGGTTCAATCTCTCTCCTGTGTTAGTTTGAAGGCGAAACGACAAACGCGCTCAGAGGAGTTCGTTTTTGAAGGAAGGTGACCGGTTTTTACAAAAAATTTGTTTTGAAGGGGGAATAGCAAACTTCCTGTTGATTTTTGCTGGGGGTTGTCAAGTTATGAAATGTAGGTCTAAGTGAGACCTCCATAGAGGTGTTTGTTTCATGTCTCTCCGACCTTTCCAGTGGGAGTTACAGGCAGTTTTGTCATTTTTTTCTTCCGAGGAGCAGTTTTTTTTGCGTTTTATTAAAAAATTGCAGTAGAGCGCAATTTTGAGATTTGGGGTTAGGTTTTTTTTTTTAGATCGCAATGTTTGCCGGTCCTGATGTGTGTGTTCAGTTTGGTGAGTTTTGAAGCATGTTAAGGGGGTCAAATTACAGCTCAAAGAGGCAAAACTGACTGTTTTTAGTACTTTTTTGTCTTGAAGGGGGAATTGCCAAAACTTCCTGTTGATTTTTGCCCGAAGATATACAATTATGAAAACTAGGTCTAAGTCAGACCTACATAGAGGATTTTGTTTCATGTCTTTCCGACCTTCCTAGTGGGAGTTACAGGCAGTCTAGTTTTTTTTTTTCCTAGGGGGCACTAGAGCGCAATTTTGATTTTTGCGGTTCGTTTTTTTAAATTAAAAGACCATTTTCGCAGGTCCTGATGTGTGGGTCAAATATGGTGAGTTTTGAAGCATGTTAAGTGGGTCAAATTTGTGCTCAAAGAGGCGGCGGAAGAAAAAGAATAAAGAAAAAAGTATTGGGACACTTATGACTATCACTGGACAAAAGTATTGGGACAGTTAGGATAAAACCTTACAAATACAATAGGTCCTTATGTCCCATTGCATATGGGCCATGCGGGCCCTAATAATGTGTGTGTGTGTGTGTGTGTGTGTGTGTGGGTGTGTTGTCCAGCTGGCAGCGTGTACCACCTGCAGGCGTCTGCGGTGCTGTGGTCCTGCATCGTCAGGTGCTGGTCTGACAAAGTCTACCTGCCGGCCCTCGCTCACCGCTTCTGGAAGCTCACACTGCAGCTCTACTCGCGATACGGAACCTTCCTGAATGAGGTGACAGACTCGATCACTCCATCCATCCATCCATCTTCTTCCGCTTATCCGAGGTCGGGTCGCGGGGGCAGCAGCCTAAGCAGGGAAGCCCAGACTTCCCTCTCCCCAGCCACTTCGTCCAGCTCTTCCTGTGGGACCCCGAGGCGTTCCCAGGCCAGCCGGGAGACATAGTCTTCCCAACATGTCCTGGGTCTTCCCCGCGGCCTCCTACCGGTCGGACGTGCCCTAAACACCTCCCTAGGGAGGCGTTCGGGTGGCATCCTGACCAGATGCCCGAACCACCTCATCTGGCTCCTCTCCATGTGGAGGAGCAGCGGCTTTACTTTGAGCTCCCCCCGGATGACAGAGCTTCTCACCCTATCTCTAAGGGAGAGCCCCGCCACTCGGCGGAGGAAACTCATTTCGGCCGCTTGTACCCGTGATCTTGTCCTTTCGGTCATAACCCAAAGCTCATGACCATAGGTGAGGATGGGAACGTAGATCGACCGGTAAATTGAGAGCTTTGCCTTCCGGCTCAGCTCCTTCTTCACCACAACGGATCGATACAGCGTCCGCATTACTGAAGACGCCGCACCGATCCGCCTGTCGATCTCACGATCCACTCTTCCCTCACTCGTGAACAAGACTCCGAGGTACTTGAACTCCTCCACTTGGGGCAAGATCTCCTCCCCAACCCGGAGATGGCACTCCACCCTTTTCCGGGCGAGAACCATGGACTCGGACTTGGAGGTGCTGATTCTCATCCCAGTCACTTCACACTCGGCTGCGAACCGATCCAGCGAGAGCTGAAGATCCTGGCCAGATGAAGCCATCAGGACCACATCATCTGCAAAAAGCAGAGACCTAATCCTGCAGCCACCAAACCAGATCCCCTCAACGGCTTGACTGCGCCTAGAAATTCTGTCCATAAAAATTATGAACAGAATCGGTGACAAAGGGCAGCCTTGGCGGAGTCCAACCCTCACTGGAAACGTGTCCGACTTACTGCCGGCAATGCGGACCAAGCTCTGACACTGATCATACAGGGAGCGGACTGCCACAATCAGACAGTCCGATACCCCATACTCTCTGAGCACTCCCCACAGGACTTCCCGAGGGACACGGTCGAATGCCTTCTCCAAGTCCACAAAACACATGTAGACTGGTTGGGCAAACTCGCATGCACCCTCAAGGACCCTGCCGAGAGTATAGAGCTGGTCCACAGTTCCACGACCAGGACGAAAACCACACTGTTCCTCCTGAATCCGAGGTTCGACTATCCGGCGTAGCCTCCTCTCCAGTACACCTGAATAGACCTTACCGGGAAGGCTGAGGAGTGTGATCCCACGATAGTTGGAACACACCCTCCGGTTCCCCTTCTTAAAGAGAGGAACCACCACCCCGGTCTGCCAATCCAGTGGTACCGCCCCCGATGTCCACGCGATGCTGCAGAGTCTTGTCAACCAAGACAGCCCCACAGCATCCAGAGCCTTAAGGAACTCCGGGCGGATCTCATCTACCCCCGGGGCCTTGCCACCGAGGAGCTTTTTAACTACCTCGGCAACTTCAGCCCCAGAAATAGGAGAGACCACCACAGATTCCCCAGGCACTGCTTCCTCATAGGAAGACGTGTTGGTGGGATTGAGGAGGTCTTCGAAGTATTCCCTCCACCGATCCACAACATCCGCAGTCGAGGTCAGCAGAACACCATCCTCACCATACACGGTGTTGATATAAATGAAATAGATTTGGCCGACGTTAGAGCTTTTGATACTATAGTTGAGCAAATTAAGTTCAACTAAGTTAGCGATTCGAGGCCTGAAATGAGTCTACTTTGTAAGCCGTTTGCAAATAATTCTCCCATGCAAGTATTATATTGTGCAGTAAATGGTGGTCGCAGGAGTATGAATCACCATGTAGACTTTTAATGACGCTCCGCTGGTCCTGGCAACAAAACAAAAGGTGCTGACGAAGACTCCGCCCCAAGAGGTGAGCAAGGAGCCCAGCAGGCCCCTCCCTAGCTCCGCCTCCTCCACCTCCAGTAGGACGTCCGTGGAGGAGACGGGCAGCGAGAGCGGAAGTCCCGCCTCCTTGTCCACCAAACAGCTGGTCTACATGGCGGCGGACGTGCAGAAACTACAAGAGCAGGTAAGTATTGTTTGTGAACTCATTATCGATGATGTCATCAATAACTTCTGTCTCTTAGCTACCAGACGTGTCAGACATGCTCAGACAGCGCTTGGACGCCATCGGGTTCACAAACTTTGTCATGGTGGAAGGTAAGCATTATTTTCACATGGGAAGTAATTTGATCTGTTCCAGAGTCAAACTGCTGTCGTTAGGAAACATTTATTAGCCGTGCAGGCGATGGAAACCGAGAAGAAACAGGAAGTGATATTCTCACCTGGTGGTGTTTTTCAGCCATTGCTGTCACTAGTCACCCACTTCTATGGTTATCGTCACAGTCATGGTAGCCTTTTGTGGAGATGCTCACATTCTATACATATATGTATACGTCTATATATATATATGCATATATATGTATGTATGTGTATATATGTATATATTTATGTATGTGTATATGTGTGTATATATGTATATGTATGTATGTGTATGTCCATCCATCCATTGTCTACCGCTTGTCCCTTTTGGGGTCGCTGGAGCCTATCCCAGCTACAATCGGGCGGGAGGCGTTTACACCCTGGACTAGTCGCCACCTCATTACAGGGCATGTGTATGTGTATATATGTGTGTGTATATATGTATATATACTGTGTATATATATATATATATATATATATATATATATATATATATATATATATATATATATATATATGTGTGTATATGTGTGTGTATATATGTATATGTATGTATGTGAATGTGTATATACAGTGTATGTATATATATGTGTATGTGTATTGTGTGTATATAAATATATGTATATATGTATGTTTATGTACAGTATGTGTACATATACAGTGGGGCAAAAAAGTATTTAGTCAGCCACGATTGTGCAAGTTCTCCCACTTAAAATGATGTCAGAGGTCTGTAATGTTCATCATAGGTACACTTCAACTGTGAGAGACAGAATGTGAAAAAAAAAATCCAGGAATTCATATTGTAGGATTTTTAAAGAATTTATTTGTAAATTATGGTGGAAAATAAGTATTTGGTCAATAACAAAAATTCTACTCAATACTTTGTAATATAACCTTTGTTGGCAATAACAGAGGTCAAACGATTACTATAGGTCTTTACAAGGTTTGCACACACAGTAGCTGGTATTTTGGCCCATTCCTCCATGCAGATCTTCTCGAGAGCAGTGATGTTTTGGGGCTGTCGCCGAGCAACACGGACTTTCAACTCCCTCCACAGATTTTCTATGGGGTTGAAGCCTGGAGACTGGCTAGGCCACTCCAAGACTTTCAAATGCTTCTTACGGAGCCACTCCTTCGTTGCCCGGGCGGTGTGTTTGGGATCATTGTCATACTGGAAGACCCAGCCACGTTTCATCTTCAATGCTCTCTCTGATGGAAGGAGGTTTTGGCTCAAAATCTCACGATACATGGCCCCGTTCAT